>NW_013666624.1:43699-50543 GCF_000517525.1 Limulus polyphemus | reverse complement strand
GTGGGACAGCGGTAAGTCTATAGGCGTTTCATTGAGACTCGTGTAATGTCCCCTGGTGGGACAGCGGTAAGTCTACGGACGTTTCATTAAGACTCGTGTAATGTCCCCGGTGGGCCAGCGGTAAGTCTACGGACGTTTCATTAAGACTCGTGTAATGTCCCCCGGGGGGACAGCGGTAAATCTACGGACGTTTCATTAAGACTCGTGTAATGTCCCCCGGTGGGACAGCGGTAAGTCTACGGACGTTTCATTAAAACTCGTGTAATGTCCCCCGGTGGGACAGCGGTAAGTCTATGGACGTTTCATTAAAACTCGTGTAATGTCCCCCGGTGGGACAGCGGTAAGTCTACGGACTTGCAATACTAAAATCCGATGTTCGGTGGACAGCAGATAGCCCAATGTGGCTTTGTTCTAAACCAAACTAAAACTCGTGTAAACAACACTTCAAGCACGAGACTTTAACATAACCAAGCGAAACATGAAAAACTTCTCATACAATAATCTTCATAACATGCAAGATGTTATTATTTTGTGACTGCTTTCTCTTTTACATTCTGGTGAGATTGTCGATTAATGGTTTTGTTGTAATATATTTATTTGGTATTTCCATTACAAAAAACATGGAATTTTTACTGTTCAAATATCCAAAAAAACATTTTAAAATTAAAATTCATTCAAATTCCACGGTAGGTGCTAATCTTCTGCAAGAGTTGCATGTAATTATGTACAATATTAACTGTCTCATATGGTTACTTGTGCTGTTACTCACTAGATGGTGCTACGAAAGTTATAAAATTAGATTGGTTTGTTATGAATTCCGCGCAAAGCTACACGAGGGCTATCTGCGCTAGCCGTCCCTAATTTAGCAGTGTAAGACTAGAGGGAAGGCAGCTAGTCAGCACCACCCATCGCCAACTCTTGGGCTACTCTCTTTCTAAAGAACAGTGGGATTGACCGTCACATTATAACCTACACGTCTGAAAGGGCGAGCATGTTTGGTGGGACGAGGATTCGAACTCGACCCTCAGGTTGCGAGTCGAGTACCCTAACCATGTCGGGGATATAAAATTAGAAAACTGGATTTAAGCTTGTTATAAAATATGAAATTTGTCATCTTATATAGGCTAAAAAATGCTAATTTAACAGGAAAAAAAAGCACACACTTTAATACATTTCCGCTACTTCAAAAATCTATACATAAGAGCTTGGCATTATGTAAAATATTTAATAAGTATATTTTATGTATTGTAGTTTTTCTATGAGTCAGCTCAAACAGTGACTGATTTAATAAATAAGTGGCAAAGAAATCATATTAGAGCAACGTTTGTTAGTATTATGATTATAGTAAAACATCACTCAATCTTTCTTCATTAACAGAAAACAAAAAGGTTTTGGTTACACTTCTTTATATTAGCACCGATTTAATCAGTCATACTTAATTCGCTCAACCCGTCTACCCTACGTAGAAAACATTATTACAAAAAGCCACGATTGATAACTGCGATTCCCACCAGAAAATTTTCACTTAGTCCTAATTTACACCAGATGTATATCCTACTTACACACCTATATATATATACACCGGGCAACATTTACTTACGATGTTTAGACGACCTGAGCTCATATAATCGATTGACACAATTCTGACAATCACTTTATACACAAAGTTCAGTCGCGAGGAGGATAACGTACATATAGCAACAACTTGCTCAAAACAGCCAATACGAATACTGATGATATGTCATCTTTGAGGGGGGGGGGCATTCATGGTGTCTCTACCACCTGCATCTTATAATTTAGTAACCATGGTAAGGGGAAGCCAGAGGTTACATACCTTTCCCAAAAGCGATCAGTTTTTTGTGGCATACGAAACGTCAAACAATGTCAAAATTTAGTTCTGATACATTCTCTCCACTGCGACTTTATATCGGCTGTGACTTACTGATTTACATATTCAAAATTATTTTAATACAAGGTACTGAACCCTCTGCATTTAGAGAAATTTAGAAAAATAACTTCTCTATTAAACATAGACATAAATAGAATCTGGAACCCTGAAGTAACTGAAAACAGCTGAAGCTTTGATACCGCAGACATTTTTACTCAAAAAATTTCTTACAGCAAGTTTTCAAGGATTCTTGGTTGTCTAAGTGCTGGCAGAAAGAAACAGGAAAATGAACTGTACATATACAATGGACTTTATTCTTTCCTAGAAAATAAATACTGTAATTTATTACTTCTAATCCTAAGATTTATTGAAGTCCGTCCTGGATTGGAAATTTAAGGACTGCATCTGCCTGTTAAGTTGAAGACGACTTTTTCAATTGCTAGCGTAGGTCGATATCAGGTCGATAAAGACCTGCGCCAGCAGATAGAAACGTCGTCCTCAGTGGGCAAGTGCAGTCTATAAAAGTTTCTAATCCAGCGTAGACTTCTCTACCTTAAGTTTTCCTTAAAAAATCATAAGTGTTACTGTACACAGTTATCTGACGTAAGTAGTTTCTTAAAGTAGCCATTAAAGAAATCTTTAACCCTTTGGATTCATCTTTGTCAAACAATGAATCTGTTGGGCACGTTTTACTTTACGGCAATCGTGAAGATAATTAGCCCACTCCATTTAATTAGTGCTTTAAATACCAACGTTTAACATACCATCTGCAGACGTTCTTGAGCTCGAGGTTCAGATGGAATTACGCTCATTAGTTGACTATGAAACTGCCCGCAACGTGGCGTTGATGACTAATGGCAAAGTTGGCTATTAATCAGTTGACCTATATAAACACCGACAGATAACTTATTTTCTGTATAAGCAGTGCTAGCTAAATTACATGCATTTTCCCATGAGACAGTTGAGAAAATCACATTATAAAAATAATTTACAGTAGAATACTGCTCAAATGTTTCCTAAGAGTGATCTTTGGCTAATTATGCTAGTAGGTCAAAGTAGTCAGTGGAACTTTTGCCTACAGTTGAGTTAATATGAAATTGAAACTGATAGAAACTTTAACAGATTGTAATTACACAAAACAATAAATCTTACCAACGGAAAAATCTTACTGATGATAATTATTTTAAAAAAAAACCTCTCAAACTATCTCAGTGACATGTGACAATCACGTGTAGGCTTTGGGTTATATCTAACTAACGTTGCACGATGAACATAAGTTCCCTTTACCGATCTTATGAACCACTTTACACTTTGGTCAGTAATGTGATTCAACCCTTTTATACGTATGTTCTGTTGAAAGGAGTAACAACAAAGAAAGACGTGCTAAAGTACGTCATTAATAAAAACAACATACTTCACAGGCAATTCCTAACTGAAAAATTTAAATTGTATTTTTGTAATCCCCGGGATTGTTATTCTTATAGTGCAAAGCTACGTAATGGTCTATCTGCGTTCTATCCTCCGCGGGGAATCGAACACCGGATTTTAGCATTGTAAATCTGTAAACAACATGCTTCCTAGACTTTTCGCACTTGGTTTAAAGTGTAAAATTATTAACGTCTTGGTCGAGCGTTTTAATCATTTTTTAAATAGTTTTTATTTATGGGGGTTAGAAGTGAGCTTCAGTGCTTATAACCCTGAAATCTAGGGTTCGATCACTGCGAAGAACACAGCGCAGATAGTTCATTGTGAGCTTTGGGCTAAAAGAAACAAATGGGCAGTTTAAGAATACGATTATAATTTTGTCATCCATTCTAAATGATATCAGTTAGTTTATTATTATCTAGAAACAAATGTCATAATTAATTATTCTTGTCAAAATACAATAGCATTAGGCCTAGTATGTTTTTAAATACTATATTCTATATCTGGGTTGAACTAAACGCGTTGTTGGCAATGGATAAGGTAATATGGTCTAATTGGAATACTATTATTATACACTATTTCTAAGTCATGAAAATCCCTAAAGGTCTAGATACAGAATGTAATGTTTAAAATTTAATAGGCCTAATACTGTTGTCTTAAGACAAATATAATGTAAAAGGCGTATACAACATAACAATTATTGTTGTAACAAATAGCTTAAATAAGTAATGTACCGACCATTATTGTGTTTGTTGTGTCCCAGCCGGCTTGATGAACTCTTGATTGAGCGAAACGAATCATCAGCAACAGATACGGTGAATATAATGTGGATGGAATATTATTATTATTATTATTTATCTGTTGGATGTACAAGACTGTTCGGTTTAAGAGTTATTATTTAGTTTGTTTAGTGATTCAATATTTAATGATTATTTAGTTTTCATAACAAGAGTGTTAAAAGTTAATTATTTTAAAAGCGATAGTTATAACAAGTTTTTGTAATATTGTTGACGTCAACTTACTCGAAGTTTTCTCGTCTTGTTTAATATTGTTGTTACTAGAGGGCTAGATATTTCTAGATTTTTCTGTCGCGTGTTATAAATACGTGCAGGTACAGAATAAGAAAGCAAGTTATTGAAAGTTAAAGTGGAAAAAGTGAAGTTAGACTGCATGATTGTCAGTTTAGCCGTAATGGGCAAGTTCTAAAGTGAATATCACAGCTTGTATTGTAACAACAGAGATAGATATGAATAATTTGTCGTGTCAAAGGATGTTCTAAAGTAATTGAACTTGCCTGTCTGGACTTTTGACATAAAATAGAATTATTTAAGGATCTGGATACAACTGGGGCATCCCATGGGGTAACGTAAGTGAACTTATAACTGATTGTATTGTGATAACAGAGGAGAAAATAAATAATTTGTCTTGTCAAAGGGTGTTCTAAATTAATTGAACCCGCCTGTGTGGACACTGACAAAAAAGGAGAATTACTTAAAGCTCCGAATACAACTGTGGTAAGTAATAGTCTAACGATTTTTTGTACATACGTTTTACTTGTTTTGAATATATCATTTTAAAACAAATGTATTGTGTGCTGTCCGTTTATTGTTGAAATTTATCGCCAACAAGTCACTGACATCTACTGTAAAGAATCGCAGCCATATAAAAACCTGACATTCTCTTCTAATTCTTGAAAATCCCTAAATAACTAGATATAGAATGTAGTGTATATAAATATTATAGGCCTAATAGTATTGTTTTATGACAAGTATGATTAATTATAATCATGCTTCGTAAGCTTGTAATAGACGTTCGCACCATAACAAATGGCATATTGTTACAAACGCCTCGTATTACAATGTAAATCATATAAAAATTGTTCTTGGTTTAGAAGTAATGTCCTTGGACATTACTCTATGGAAAACATTACGCTATTTGTAAATGTGCTTTTAAAAACATCAGCACTCGGTAAGATGCTTGTCATACCTGATATGCCTTGTACTTTATGATGGTTTAAAAATAAGGTACCGAACTGATAATCAATTATTTATCTAGTAAGATAAGGTAACAAACAGTCTAACTGCTGACGTCAGCATTAGAACCACACAGTTGGGTCCGTACAAAGAAATGTCGAGAGATTTTTATTGTTTTTCTTCACACAGAAAATAATCGTAACAACAAGCAAATTCAAATCACGTGGGGTACAGACATTCACAGATAATATCCAGCGGATTCAACTCACGTGGGGTACAGACATTCACAGATAATATCCAACGGATTCAAATCACGTGGGGTACAGACATTCACAGATGATATCCAACGGATTCAAATCACGTGGGGTACAGACATTCACAGATGATATCCAACGGATTCAAATCACTGGGGTACAGACATTCACAGATGATATCCAACGGATTCAAATCACTGGGGTACAGACATTCACAGATGATATCCAACGGATTCAAATCACGTGGGGTACAGACATTCACAGATGATATCCAACGGATTCAAATCACGTGGGGTATCGACGTTCACAGAAAATATCCAGTGAAATTTTCAAACAAATTTCTTCAAACCAAAAATACAATGCTAATTATACAGTTTCACAAACCAATTACGTCAGTAAGGAAGAACGCTGGAAAAAATTGTACTAATAAGTACTAAAAGTCCAAATAAAGTAAATATATAGTAACGATAAAAAAAAAATGGAATATGGCAAAACAGCCATAATTTATGTTGTCTGAAGTGAGTTTGAAGGATTTTCAACAATTAGACGACTGAGTAATAATAGTATTACAACCATATTATCGTCAATGGATATGACGAACATAACATGGTTAGAATACTATTATTATCCTAGCTGGAATACCCGTCCCCTGGATGAAAGTTATGTAAATGATTAATGAAAGGTTATCTTAGGACATAAAAAGTTGCTTCCCTTATATATAATTGTAGAAAACGCAAAAACGCCCATAAAAACCGCAAAACGTAAACTGCAAAACTGAATATTTGTATGTATCCCCCAATGTATGGACCCAATGAACCTTCATACCACATTTAGTGAATAAGGGGCGAAGTAGTAGGAAAAAACGCAAAAAGACCATAAAAACCGCAAAAGGCAAAATACAAAACAGAAAATTTGTATGTACCCCCCACATGGACCTAATGAATCACCATACCAATTTTGATGAAGATTCATCCACACCCTGCGAAGTAGTTATAACAAACAACATCTATATTTATATAGATACTCTTCCAGTTCTTTATATCAACAAACAACATCTATATTTATATAGATACTCTTCCAGTTCTTTATATCAACAAACAACATCTATATTTATATAGATACTCTTCCAGTTCTTTATATCAACAAACAACATCTATATTTATATAGATACTCTTCCAATTCTTGAAAATCCCTACGGGTTTGGTTTGTTATGAATTTCGCGCAAAGCTACACGAGGGCTATCTGCGCTAGCCGTCCCTAATTTAGCAGTGTAAGACTAGAGGGAAGGCAGCTAGTCATCACCG
>NW_013666624.1:38760-42852 GCF_000517525.1 Limulus polyphemus | reverse complement strand
AAATACTCGTCACTCCCACACGTAGAGCAGCAACAGTAAAAGAGAAAAAAAAGAAAAGTTTAATAAATACTCGTCACTCCCACACGTAGAGCAGCAACAGTAAAAGAGAAAAAAAAGAAAAGTTTAATAAATACTCGTCACTCCCACACGTAGAGCAGCAACAGTAAAAGAGAAAGAACAGAAAAGTTTAATAAATACTCGTCACTCCCACACGTAGAGCAGCAACAGTAAAAGAGAAAAAACAGAAAAGTTTAATAAATACTCGTCACTCCTACACGTAGAGCAGCAACAGTAAAAGAGTAAATTTTGTTTGTTTGTTTATAGCCAAGCCACAGCAGGCTATCTGCTGTGTCCACTGCGGTTGGGGGGGAGGGAGAAAATCATTAGTTTGTTTGCGTGCAAAAAATATTTTCGTGCAAAACTACACAGAGGAACACGCAAAGCTGTCCCTAATTTGTGAACAGATGTGTGTTTTTGTTGTAGCTTCTTAAAAATGGGCTTTAGACCTGTAAATAAAAGAAACTGGAGAGGTTTTAACTGTTAAAACTGAGCTCATGAGAGGGCCTGTAAGATTATGAATCTAACAGTATTTAAACCTACGTTCCTCAATTTAGGGACAAATTAGGGACAGCTTTGCGTGTCCCAAAATCCTGGTAAGAGCAGAGAACAGTATAGAATTGAGTTATCATTTAAGAAGCACGAATCAGATTATAATTGATTTCAAAGCTTCCGAAAATAAGAAGGTTGGTTCTTAAAATCTCGACTATGGTAAACCATAGATACTAATAGATTTCCTCACAACTAATAGGATGAGAAGTGATCCGGAGAGAGGGTAGTCCCCACAAGTGAGAAGAAAAGAAAAACTCCGGTTGATCCTTAAAACTTCGTTATTAGGAAAGATAGAAACTAAGGGCAGTCCCCACAAGTGGATTGAGGGGACCTTCAAAAATCCACGGATACAAATATGGTAGAAAGGGGGACGATTAAAATCCCGCGACCTTCGTTGTACTTCCGATAAGTTTACGGACTTGCAACTATAAAATCCACTGTTCGATTCCCCACAGTGGACAATGCGAAAAAAGCCTAATGTATGGCTTTGTACTAAAACAAACAAACAATCAGGCGCAGCACTTTATACTACTAATAAGTTCGCCATTAATTACAGGAAAAAACATCACTTGGTGATAAATACCCTTCCCTAATCCACTCTGCTTATACTTTGATCATCTAGAACAAAACGGCATATTAAGTTACGTAGTTTTTTCAGTCCTAAGACGATAAAGCAATCTTATACATAATCTAGCGAAACAAGGGACAAAAGTATTATATAAACAACGTTATTATAAGTTCAAAAATGTTTGTTTGTTTGAATTTCGCGCAAAGTTACTCAAGATCTATCTGCGCTAGCTGTCCCTTATTATGATGTGATAGGACCAGAATAAAAGCAACTAGTCAGCACCAACCACCGCCAACTCTTGGGCTACTCTTTTACCAAAGAATAGGGCCCGGCATGGCCAGGTGGTAAGGGCGCTCGACTCGCAATTTTCTGGGTCGCGGGTTCGAAGCCCCGTCCCACCAAACATCCTCGCCCTTTCAGCCGTTGGGGCGTTATAATGTGACGGTCAATCCCACTATTCGTTGGTAAAAGAATAGCCCAAGAGTTGGCGGTGGGTGGTGATGACTAGCTGCCTTCCATCTAGTCTTACACTGCTAAATTAGGGATGGCTAGCACAGATAGCTCTCGTGTAGCTTTGTGCGAAATCCGTAACAAACAAACAAACCAAAGGATAATGAGATTGACAGTGACATCATAACGTCCCCACGGCTAAAAGGGGCGAACATATCGGTGATAAGGTTCAATCCAGCGATTCAAAAAAGTGGATACTTCTTAGCTGTATCAGGTTTAGTGTTGAAGACTGTGTATGTTATATTAAATTCATTTTCAAACTGTTTCATTCTCATTCACTTTTCATAAAGTATTAAATTAGCATAATTTAAAAGGCATTTCTTTTTACATGTTGTTATATGCCATACCGCAGAATTTGTGTTTACCTGATTGGAATGATTAATATTTATGTATTTTGCACGTGCGTGGTGAATTAATGTGCGAGATGTTTTCTAAAAAGTATAACACTTTAAGTAAAGTAGGGTATGCTGTTTAGATCTTGTGTAGGGTTATTAGAGGAATAAGAGTGATTTTTCTCCCAATTAACTCTGCTTAGAAAAAAAAAGAAGATTTAAAGTAAAAACAATTTTTTTATTTCTTAGAATCGTGTGTAAAATTAACTTAAACTGGTATACACTTACAACGGTTAAATCTAGGATGGTTAAACGTCTTATGATATCATTAACAAAAATATGTTATCCACCATTTTAATCATCAAGAATGAGCTCAATTTATCTAAATGACCATCTAGATGTTATGACAATTAGCAAGAAAGTAGATGAAGCTGCAGTGGCCCTTCTGGTGCTTTTATTTGTTTGTTTGTAATTAAGCATAAAGCTACACGATGGGCTATCTGTGCTCTGCCCATCACTGGTATCGAAACACGTTTTCTAACGTTGAAAGTCCGCAGACATACCGCTATGCCACTGGGGGGGGGGGCTTCTGGTGCGAGAAAATTATCACTTTCAAGGTGACATAAAATTGCTGTTGTTCTTTTGCTAACTTGAAGTCACAAGCGTCAACTAGTCAACTAAAGAGGTATCCGTCACTTTGGGGGCGGGGCGAGGCTGGTTAGTGCGCCCGGACTGTTAACGCTTTGACTACGACCTACTTACAAATGTATGCAACTGTCGTGAAAGTATGTAGTGTTTGATAAATAAGATATTTAATTTTGATTTTTTCTAAAGCAATTTTTCCCATGCCTTTTTTATTCTTTTCGCTTGTTACCTATCCAACAATGTTGCAAAGTAATTTTCATTTTAAGATTAAAAGACATACGTCATACTTTTATGCATCAGAAAATTTTTAAATTTCACATGCGAAGTCCTTATAATGTCCAGATAGTTATCAAATGTTTTTTTAAGAAAAAACTTTATATTTTATCTGTTATTTTTCACTAACGAATATCTGTAAGGGTTTGGTCGATTTGACCGATCTCGTAACCGCCATAAAGAATTAGGAAATAAATACAAATTATAAATGACTACAAATTATAACACGAAAACATAGATGTTTAGACTAAATAGCTTAAATCTCATAACATTATACATTTATATATATATATATTTAATATTTTTATTATACTGACCTTTCAGACGTGCCTGGCTAATAATACAGAAGTTACAATGATGAGGCGCACGTGCACTCATGTTACTGTATCCAATAATATAAAACTGACCTTTAGTGATTGTCTTAGTTGTGTTTTAGTGGACAAGTATTTTATAAAATACAGTCACATTTCAATTATCATACATTATATATGTTTGTTTGTAATTAAGCACAAAGCTACACAATGGGCTATCTGTGCTCTGTCCACCACGGGTATCGAAACCCGGATTCTAGCGTTGTAAGTCCGCAGACATACCGCTGTGCCACTGGTGGGCGATCATATATGTATATAGATTATTAGTGTTTACAAATAAAATTTTAAATTTATTTTTCTTAAAACCTAGAACAGTAAATAAAGAGGTAAAGTGAACAATTATCTCTTCTAGTTCTGACCTTTGTACTCGGTTGCTGCTTGTTGTAGCTTGCAAAGCCTTAAGATATTTCACACATGGAATATGTTTCATTTAATACATGAGCGATATCTCAGCAAATAGAAAAGATAGAAGGTTCTTATTTTATATTCTAGTCTTTCAATATCGGTAATTTGAGTTCCTAATTCGTACAAAACTACAGAATTTGTATTTTGACATTATAAACATATAATTTAAACCAGTGCTAAATTCAACATACCACGTGTCACACAAAAATCGATATTTAGGTGTTTTTTTTATTTACTTTTAAATTGAGAAACCAAATAAAAAATGTAATACTAAAATTTGAATTATAATATACAGTTTGACTCCAAACGTAATGACATAAATTCATAAAATAGTAGTTCAATAAAATTTTAAATGTAAGTCACCAAACGCGATGACATG
>NW_013666624.1:32359-38389 GCF_000517525.1 Limulus polyphemus | reverse complement strand
TGAATTATAATATACAGTTTGACTCCAAACGTAATGACATAAATTCATAAAATAGTAGTTCAATAAAATTTTAAACTTATTTTTCTTAAAACCTAGAACAGTAAATAAAAAGGTAAAGTGAACAATTATCTCTTCTAGTTCTGCTTGTTGTAGCTTGCAAAGCCTTAAGATATTTCACACATGGAGTATGTTTCATTTAATACATGAGCGATATCCCAGCAAATAGAAAAGATAGAAGGTTCTTATTTTATATTCTAGCCTGTCAATATCGGTAATTTGAGTTCCTAATTCGTACAAAACTACAGAATTTGTATTTTGACATCATAAACATATAATTTAAACCAGTGCTAAATTCAACATACCACGTGACACACAAAAATCGATATTTAGGTGGTTTTTTTATTTACTTTTAAATTGAGAAACCAAATAAAAAATATAATACTAAAATTTGAATTATAATATACAGTTTGACTCCAAACGTAATGACATAAATTCATAAAATAGTAGTTCAATAAAATTTTAAATGTAAGTCACCAAACGCGATGACATGGCCTTTGACCCGTGATCCGTGTGGAATGGGTTAATTAGAGAGTTCATGATTCCCATCCTGTTGCATCAAAAACGCCCTCCATTCTTTGGATCCTTGGATGTGTTATAATAGTAACGGTTAAATCCCACTAATTGGTCAGACAGGAGCTGTCCAAGAGTTGGGGAGGTTGCTGTTAACTGGTTGTCTTCCATCTAGACTATCAGTTCAGAATTAGGGACGACTATGGGCAGATAATCATTGTGTGGCTTTGCGTAAAAAAACAAAAAAAAAACTTAAAACAAATGAAAAGTTACTCTGATAGCAGAAATTTAGTGTTGCCCTGCTAACTGCAGTAGATATAAAGACACGTCTCTGTTGCATTAAAGATGCAGACGTACCTCTGATAACATTATTTAAAAACGAATATTACAACAATACTGTGCCAAGCCTAAATTTTCATCAGTGTTTGAATTAGCATATGAATAAATGGCGGTAGGAACTTCAAGCAAATAATGTTAGCTGTTAGTAGTTAATATTATGCTTAGGGAAATAATAATAGTCAAAAATAATATGTTATAAAATTTAAAGATGAATAAAATGTGAATACAAAATTTAACTAATAGGATGGTTTTAGACATAATCGGCTTGATGAGCTTTGGTATTGGGCGAAAGGCCTCGTCGGTATTGGATATAGCAACTATAGTGTGGTTGACATATTATAACATATTTTTCTTTGCTTTCACTCATAAGTAATTTGAATTCATTGAAACCTTCTATGTTAAGAGGTGGCAAAGGAACAAAAAAAGTTTAGCGAATATCTTTCAATATCTTTATTTTTTGCATACTTTAACATTCACAAGGGCTCTAAATGCATGTTAATTAACAATTAAGAAATCACCTGATATTCACGTTTCACATCCACACGTTTTGATCTTTTGCTTTGTTGAAACTTAAGATGGACATTTAAGTTTTTTTTTAATTTAACCGATAAGTTACAGCCAAAAAGGATAATTAACTATAAAAGAAAACTATTTACACACATGTTAAATCAAACATGGAATAATTATTAAATACATAATTACACATTTTTATTTTAAATAACTTTATACTAGAGGTGGACCAATCATCAAAGTTCAATCTATCTAAAATCACTGGAGCTAAATAATAAAAAACTTAGAACTCAAAATCAAAGTGCTTCTTGGACAGTAATATTTACTTCTATGACGAAACAGATACAAACTATCTCTAGATTTCATTTCAGGATTAAATATTATAATATCTCTTGCAATACAAATGAAGCAGGCCTGATAAATAGTTAAAAGACCATATTCCTTTGTTTGAAACCGATGTTCTATAAGGAAACCCTATCATTAGCCTCAAGACCATCTTTTGTTAGAACCAGATTAGTCTTAAGGCATTGAAATGTGAGCCCCCAGATATTTAAACAATAAGTCATTTTACTGGAGAAGATGGCGTAATAAATTTAATAAAAGAAGGACTCTAATTGGAAAAACCCTCTTACACCGAGTCAAAATATAGACTACTCTGGCGTGTTTGGTTTTTTGAGATACTTTTAATATGCTCATCAAATCTGAGGTTATTTTGAATAATTATTCCTAGAACTTTTAATTGAATCAACTCTGGATAGTATAATTAAAACTTAAATCATCACTTACTTGTTCCTTGATATAATCATATACTGTGACTTACAAATATTTAAACTAGGCAGTCGTCAACAAGCCAGGTATCTATTGGAAACAACTCATTGTTCAGTATTTTAAAACAGTCAGTAAGAGAATCCGCCTCTATAGTAAGAGTCATATCGTTGGCATATAGGTTGCATGTATCTTTTGAACATACCGAAATTAAATCATTAACATAAATAAGAGGGGACCAAGGATTGAACCTTGAGGAACCCCACAATGGAGACGAGAAAAACGAGACTTCATACCATTAATTGAGGTATAACATTGTCTATTTAGTAAGTACGTTTTAAGAATATCGTAAATATTACCACGAAGATCGTAATGAGCACATATATAAAGTAAAACTGTGTGATTAACGCTATCAAACGCCTTGGCAATATCAAAAGCACAGATTAAAACAGATTTCTTAACCTCATTAGCCTTAATAAGTTTCGTAGTAATAGCCAATAAACACTTTACACTAGATCTGTGCTTAATGAAATCAGACTGCGAATCACATAAGATCTTATTTTTCTCAAGAAACACAATAATTCTATTGTAAAATATACGCTCACTAATACGAGTGAATGGAAATAGGCCGATAATTTTCTACTTAATTGGGATCCACCCTTGTAAATGGGAACAATCTTAGCAGTTTGAAGAATCTCAGGAAATTTACCAGTTGTATATATTTTATTAACAAGTACAGTTAAGGGTTCAATAATTGAATCACTAGCAGATTTAACCACTGGTGGTAGGAACATCATCCCATCCAGCTGAAGAAGAACGACAGAATACCTTTATGGCAGCTTGAATTTCAATCATGGTTACAGGTGCAAGATAGTCTGAGCTATAGGTTTATCTTAACACTTAATGTCAGTAGGAATAACGCCCTGTCTAGTAAAACAATCGTTAAAAATATTGGCAATACCGGCAGGGTCAGTAACATAAGAACCTGTGTTGTTTATAAATACGTGTTATCTTTGCATTATTTTATTTAGTCCTACCTAGTTGCTTGTTAAATCTATCCTTTCTAAACGTTTACTTCATTTTAAGAACATATACACATATAGAGAGGGGGGGGAAGCGAAAGGGCTAATAAATTCTTTAAATTTTATCAGCAAAGTATGCGTTAAGTGTGAACTAATTTTAGACGCACCAAAGCTATGCAAGGTCTATATGCGATAACGGTTTCCAATTTTAGACGCACCAAAGCTATGCAAGGTCTATATGCGATAAAGGTTTCCAATTTTAGACGCACCAAAGCTATGCAAGGTCTATATGCGATAACGGTTTCCAATTTTAGACGCACCAAAGCTATGCAAGGTCTATATGCGATAACGGTTTCCAATTTTAGACGCACCAAAGCTATGCAAGGTCTATATGCGATAACGGTTTCCAATTTTAGACGCACCAAAGCTATGCAAGGTCTATATGCAATAACGGTTTCCAATTTTAGACGCACCAGAGCTGTGCAAGGTCTATATGCGATAACGGTTTCCAATTTCCTTCTGATAGACTAAAGAAAAATCAATCTATCAACAAACTCACTTCCAACTCTTATGCTTCAATCATCAAATAGTGGGATTTCACCTTTCCTAAGTGCGGAGAACGTTTCTGTTATGCTTCAATCATCGAATAGTGGGATTTCGCCTTTCCTAAGTGCGGAGAACGTTTCTGTTATGCTTCAATCATGGAATAGTGGGATTTCGCCTTTCCTAAGTGCGGAGAACGTTTCTGTTGAAACGAGACGCAAACCATGAACCCTAAAATCTACAGTCTTGTACGCTAACCACTATAGGCCACACCCAGCTCCATACCAAACTGTATTAATATACGGCGACAAACGGAACTTCCTGTCATTGTAGAACATTTTTAATACAAGAGGAAAAATTATCTAAGTTTATACCAATTTAAAGTATAAATGATCAAAAATTTTAAAACGTATACTCGGCCAAAAAAATTTTAAATTATCCAAAAATGGGAAACAAAAACCAAAGACCCAAATGTTACTAAAGTCTCTGAACACACCTTTTCAAACTAGTAATTTCTTACTCTCCTTGAAACTACAGATCCGTTACTTATCCCCCCCCCCAAAAAAAACCTAATCCTTTAGAATTCTATGCAGCTGTCAAAGTGGATTCTTACTGAACAAGATCACGTGATTTCATCTTATACAATAATTGTATATATTTTATTCTCCTTACATTTGAACGAACAAAGAACAAATATTACCTTAAATGTATGAACGAGTAAACACTAGCTAGCTATTACAGTACATTTACGATGTTTCTTTTCATTTTTTATCCCTTGCTGGTTCTACTGGGTTTTAGTTTATAAAAACTGGTTGGTTGACCAGAAGCATTTATTAATTCAATTTCTGGGAAGGTAAAGAAAAGGGAAGTTGGAAAGAGTACTATGTAAGGAGAAGTGAAGTTGGAAAGGGTACTGTATAAGGTGGAGTGAAGTTGGAAAAAGGTACTATGTAATGTGAAGTGAAGTTAGAAAGGGTATTATGTAAGGAGGAGTGAAGTTGGAAAAGGTACAATGTAAAGTGGAGTTGGAAAAGGTACTATGTAAGGAGGAGTGAAGTTGGAAAGGGTACTATGTAAGGAGTAAAGATGGAAAAGTACTGTGTAATGAGAAGTGAAGTTGGAAAAAGTACTATGTAAGGTGAAGTGAAGTTGGAAAAGGTACTATGTAAAGCGAAGTTGGAAAGGGTACTATAGCGCAGACTTTTAACCAAAGTATAAGTTATCTTTTGAGAGGAACTAAAGAGTGCAACATGAAGCAGTATTGAACTTTCATTGATTCGCAGCACAATCTAACAGAAAATTCGTTATAAAAAAGAACCAACAACACCAGAACACTTATCGTATGGATATGGAAAATCTTAGAGCAATTAAGAGTGGTTGTAAAACGTTGACAGCTTGAAAGGTGCCAAAAAAATAGAACTGTCCAGACCACACAGAACTCCATGGATATGACATAACCTTACAGATTAGGTGTATATAACACGATTATACTAGAGATTTAATACGAACAGAACTGTCGAGACCACACAGAACTACATGGATATGACATAACCTTACAGATTAGGTGTATATAACACGATTATACTAGAGAGTTAATACGAACAGAACTGTCGAGACCACACAGAACTACATGGATATGACATAACCTTACAGATTAGGTGTACATAACACGATTATACTAGAGAGTTAATATAAACAGAACTGTCGAGACCACACAGAACTACATGGATATAACGTAACCTTAAATATTAAGTATATAAAAGACGTAGTAAATGTAAATGTGGTCATACTAAGATCTAAAAAGCTGCAGTTTTAACTCTGTCTTTTGACAAACTAGGTTCAGTGAGTTAAGACGTATGATAATTCCCCGTCAACTACAACTAAGAGGCCCAAATCATAGCTATTGTCAACTCTATGCTAAAAGTTGAGACGTTCATTTGACATTAAAATAACACCATAAAATTGGATTGCGATACAGAGGTTTTTTTTTAAGAGAAAGAGAGAGAACATACATAAAATCTATTGACATTGAGGTCAAGGGCTGATGCTTGGTCAGAACTATTTCTACAAACCAACGAGGTGGGAAATGCAATCACGTGAAAATCGCTTTGACCAGTCAGGCATTTTCTAACTGTCACGTCTTGGCCAGCCAGATATTTACTAAACTATCACGTCTTGACCAGTCAGATATTTGCTAAACTGTCACGTCTTGACCAGTCAGACATTTTCTAACTGTCACGTCTTGACCAGTCAGACATTTACTAAACTATCACGTCTTGAC
>NW_013666624.1:29008-31359 GCF_000517525.1 Limulus polyphemus | reverse complement strand
AGCCAGATATTTACTAAACTACCACGTCTTGACCAGTCAGACATTTTCTAACTGTCACGTCTTGGCCAGCCAGATATTTACTAAACTACCACGTCTTGACCAGTCAGATATTTGCTAAACTGTCACGTCTTGACCAGTCAGACATTTGCTAAACTGTCACGTCTTGACCAGTCAGACATTTTCTAACTGTCACGTCTTGGCCAGCCAGATATTTACTAAACTACCACGTCTTGACCAGTCAGACATTTTCTAACACGTCTTCCACGTATAACACTGTGTTCGAAAATAGACATTTGTATTTTCGCGCAAATCTAAGCAAGTGTTATCTGCGTTTAGCAGTCCCTAATTTTGGAATTATACACTAGCATCCACAGACAACTCTCGTCTTACCGAATAGTGATATTTGAACGTTACTATTACAGTGCACCCGCGACATTAAAGTGCGGAACGCGTTTATGACGCAAAGGAGCGCGAAGAAATAACGTCTGGCTCTGGCTAGAAAGTTGTTGATAAACTTCGCGCAAACGTACTCGAACGGAACTGTCTAGACCCTAGAGCGAAGGCAGTTAGTGCTCACTAGCTCATGAGCTACTCTATTCAAATTTGTGGATTTTGATTGTCACTCTTATAACGCACCAACGGCCTGAAAGTGCGGAGCGCGATTTGTTTTCCGGCGGTAATGTGGCGCGAACCAAAGATCAACAGTCCGGCACGCTAGACACTTTGGTGGGTGCTCAAAAT
Organism: Limulus polyphemus; assembly: GCF_000517525.1. Taxonomy (NCBI): domain Eukaryota; kingdom Metazoa; phylum Arthropoda; class Merostomata; order Xiphosura; family Limulidae; genus Limulus; species Limulus polyphemus. The sequence continues at coordinate 30,618 of NW_013666624.1, read as the reverse complement.
AGCATAAATGTTATATCAAGAAGTCAAATATGATAGTTGTGTTCACATGTGGATGCTAGACACTTTGGTGCGTGCTCAAAATAGCATACATGTTATATCAAGAAGTCAAATATGATAGTTGTGTTCATATGTGGCATTTAGTATTAATACCACAGCTTCTGTTATTATTGTCTGTCAAAAAATCACAGGTTATCCTAAATGTGGCATTTTAGTATTAACACCACAGCTTCTGTTATTATTTTCTGTCAAAAAATCACAGGTTATCCTAAATGTGGCATTTTAGTATTAACACCACAGCTTCTGTTATTATTTTCTGTCAAAAAATCACAGGTTATCCTAAATGTGGCATTTTAGTATTAACACCACAGCTTCTGTTATTATTGTCTGTCAAAAAATCACAGGTTATCCTAAATGTGTCATTTTAGTATTAACACCACAGCTTCTGTTATTATTTTCTGTCAAAAAATCACAGGTTATCCTAAATGACGTTTGAACAGTTACTTTAACATTTTAATTACATACAATGTACGCCTAAGCTTTATTTTACTATTAATTTACGTTTTTTTTTTCCAAATATAAAGCCAAAAATAACAGAACTATAGGTTTTATTGTTTGTTAGTCTCAAGGTGCTGTATATACATGCATACATATGAAGAGGCACATCCAGCAATTTAAACAGGGAGGTTTACAAAGTGCGGCAGATCCAATTGATATCCAAGGGTTATTTTTCCAAATAAGTTGCATACGATTTTTATTTTACTTATAGACCATTTTAAAAAACTTCTTGGCCCGGCATGGCCAGGTGGATAAGACGCTCGACTCGCAATCTAAGGGTCGCGGGTTCGAATTCCCGTCCCACCAAACATGCTCGCCCTTTCAGCCGTGGGGGCGTTATAATGTGACGGTCAATCTAACTATTCGTTGGTAAAAGAGTTGGCGGCGGGTGGTGATGACTAGCTGCCTTCCCTCAAGTCTTACACTACTAAATTAGGAACGGCTAGCGCAGATAGCCCTCGTGTAGCTTTGCGCGAAATTCAAAACAAACAAAAACTTCTTCAAAAATACCGTCTAAAATATTTTTTGCAGAGGATCAAAATATTTTCATAAAAAAAAAATTAAACCTCTGGCGTTTGCCAGTACTTGTTTCTTTTAAGTTAAGCACAAAGCTACACATTGGGCTATCTGTGCTCTGCCCACCACGGGTATCGAAACCGGATTCTAGCGTTGTAAGTCCGCAGACATACCGCTGTGCTACTGGGGGGCGTTTGCCAGTAATGTCCGAATGTAAACTTCTAAAACAAACATTTTAATGAGTATCAGTATTATTTCTCACTTGCAACATATCCTCACTACTTTCACCCATTAATTACGCACACAAATAATTCTGGTTTAATTAGAAGGTGGGGTGCAAGCTCTATTAAGTAGCAGGTCCTTCACCCTTAAAACCTAACTTACTTACGATAGGGGGGAAATACACTCGAGAGACTTAAGAAGAAGTAACGTTAAAAATAGCTGACTAATTCGTAGCATTGTCATCCCTCTTAATAATATATATAACGAACTATGTAGACAATTCGAATGGAACTAACTCAAAGTCATTAATTTTTTAG
>NW_013666624.1:23530-27994 GCF_000517525.1 Limulus polyphemus | reverse complement strand
GACTCACTGCTCGCAGTAACAGTACTTCCTTGGGATATTGACTCACTGCTCGCAGTAACAGTACTTCCTTGGGATATTGACTAACTTCTTGCAGTAACAGTACTTCCTTGGGATATTAACTCACTGCTCGCAGTAACAGTACTTCCTTGGGACACTGACTAACTTCTTGCAGTAACAGTACTTCCTTGGGATATTAACTCACTGCTCGCAGTAACAGTACTTCCTTGGGACACTGACTAACTTCTTGCAGTAACAGTACTTCCTTGGGAAGCTGAAAGAACCTTCACTCTTGGCTGACCTATACTGAATTCTACAATTGAAAGAACCTTCACTCTTGGTTGACCTATACTGAACTCTACAGTTCAAAGAACCTTCACGCTTGACTGACCCATATTATTAAGCTGTCTTTGCTATAAAATCGCCCTTTCTGTACATTACTATTTCAGTAAAATGACTTAGTGCTATTTTACAATTTACAGGTTTGAACCTCGAATAACTATTGTCGGCCGTATAAGAAATAGGCGAAGTAAACGAGTGTGCTTTCCAGGTTACATAACGTATTTTATTTAACCTTTAACGAGCTGGGTGTGGTCTATAGGTTAACGTGCCTGGACTATAAATCCAAAGTTTCATGATTCGCGTTTCATTGCTGCAGAAACGAGCTTCACACTTTTGGGGCCTTGGGTGCGCTACAAATTGACCAACAAATCCTTCAAACAAGACATATCAAAAGGTTACACTGAATACTACTGTTGACTCTTCTCTCAAGTCTCTCGGTTTTAAATTAAGAACCAGTATAAGCAGATAGTCTTTGTGTAGCTTTGAACGAACAGTAAAAAATTATATTTTCAACGTAAGGTAAATACTCTACGGTAAAAAAGGGGAATATCGTAGATTAAAATTCACCATTAAGGCCTGAGTCGTATTATTGTAAAAAAAAAAGGACATATATTCATTAAATTACTTTGATTTACGCACGATGTACCGTCAGAAGGACGTGACGTAAGAGAAAACTGGATGAATAAAGTGGAGATGCTTAAACGTACGTTAAAACATATCAAAATGGAATCCAGATACCTAATTCAGAAATATGTATATACACATATAGCCAAGTGTAACGGTGTAAAATTGTTTGGTATAACAAAACGATCTGTTAGAAAAATCCAGCTTACATAATCAGAAATGTACAGTATGTGCACCAACTCAAGTCTATGGGAATACTGTCAGTAGCGAGGCAATACCACAAGAACGTTCTGGGAGTCAATACCCCAGAGACATACCATGAGTTGACAGTGAATATCTCAAGAAACTGCTGTAAATAGCGAGTCCATATCATATCGTGAGTAGCAAGTCAATATCCAATCTTCAAATCACAAATAATGAGTTAATATCCCAAATACGTACTGTTGCTGCGAACAGTAAGCACTTACTACAGTCAGTGTGTTAATATCCTAGTAAGTAATGTTACTTATAATAGTGAGTCAATATCCCAAGGAAGAACTGTTACTAAAAATAGTGAGTCAATATCCCAAATAAGTACTATTACTGCAAGAAGTTAATCAGTATTCCAAGGAATTACTGTTACTAAAAATAGTGAGTCAATATCCCAAATAAGTACTGTTACTGCGAGCAGTGAGTCAATATCCCAAGGAAGTACTGTTACTGCGAGCAGTGAGTCAATATCCCAAGGAAATACTGTTACTGCGAGCAGTGAGTCAATATCCCAAGGAAGTACTGTTACTGCAAGTAGTTAGTCAGTGTCCCAAGGAAATACTGTTACTGCGAGCAGTGAGTCAATATCCCAAGGAAGTACTGTTACTGCAAGAAGTTAGTCAGTGTCCCAAGGAAGTACTGTTACTGCAAGCAGTGAGTCAGTGTCCCAAGGAAATACTGTTACTGCGAGCAGTGAGTCAATATCCCAAGGAAGTACTGTTACTGCGAGCAGTGAGTCAATAGTAGAGTTCAGTATAGGTCAGCCAAGAGTGAAGGTTCTTTCAATTGTAGAGTTCAGTATAGGTCAGCCAAGAGTGAAGGTTCTTTCAGCTGTAGAGTTCAGTATAGGTCAGCCAAGTATGAAGGTTCTTTCAACTGTAGAGTTCAGTATAGGTCAGTCAACGTGAAGGTTCTTTGAACTGCAGAGTTCAATTTGGTATCCGTAATTGTCGTTCATAAAATATTCCGTTTTTCCGTTGTCCTCTCAATCTTCCAGTTCTTCTTCTCGTGTAGTCTTTTTTTTTATGCACTTTCAGTCTCTGTATATTCTTTCAGCTCTCTTGCTTCTTCTCTACTCGTTCTATACTTCTGTCCTATATGTTTTACTATCATTCGCTGTCTTTGCTCTTTTGTCCTATTTATTCTTCTCAACTCTTTCTATGAGTCTCTTTTATTTCTTTTTCTATACTTTCAGTCTTTCCTTCTCCCCATATTTATTTGTATCCTCCTTCCTGCTATTTTTTTTCAATATTTCACATTTTCTGCACCCGCTTCTTTTTTCCGTTTTTATCTGTCTTTAAGTTATTTCACTTTTTCGGTTTTGCATTTTTGGAAATCTGGTAATTAACTTTGTCTCCAACACTTTCATCCAACAAAAATGAATTGCTTCATTTACTTTACACTTCAACACATCTGCGCATGTTTAAATATTCTGGACATACTTAAAAGAGTATTAATTAATAAGATAACTTAGACTTTGTTTTAACACGTTTCAAAAAATATTTTTAATAGTTTTCAAGTTACAGCTGAACAAACCCACAAACCAACTTAACTTTACAGTTGAAAAAAAAACTCACTCAAGAGTAACCTATACTGAACTCTACAGCGGAAGAAACCATCAGTCTAGGCTCACAAACCTTCACTTGAAGCTTATTAATACTTAACGTTACAGTTGAAGGAACCCTCATTCGAGGCTAACCCATAACTGTAATTTACAGTTGAAGGAACCCTCACTCGAGGCTAAACCATAACTGTAATTTACAGTTGAAGGAACCCTCACTCGAGGCTAACCCATAACTGCAATCTACAGTTGAAAGAACCCTCACTCGAGGCTAACCTATAACTGTAATCTACAGTTGAAAGAATCCTCCCTGGAGGCTAACCGATAAATGTGATCTAAGGTTGAAAGAACTCTCCCTGGAGGCTAACCCATAACTGTAATCTACGATTAAAGGAACCTCACTCGAGGCTAACCCATAACTGTAATCCACAGTTGAAAGAACCCTCCCTCGAGGCTAACCCATAACTTTAGTCTGCAGTTAAATTAGCAGTCACTTGAGGCTATCCCATATCGATCTCTACTTTTAAACAAACCTTCACTCTTGGCTGACCTATTCTGTTATCTACAGTTGAATGAACACTCAGTCGAAGCTAACCCATAACTGTAATCTACAGTTGAAAGCATCCTCACTCGAGGCTAACCCATAACTGTACTCTACAATTAAATTAGCAGTCACTTGAGGCTGTCCCATATCGATCTCTACTTTTAAACAAACCTTCACGCTTGACTGACCTATACTAAACTCTACAGTTCAAAGAACCTTCATTCTTGGCTGACCTATACTGAACTCTACATTTCAAAGAACTTTCATTATTGGCTGACCTCTACTGAACTCTACAGTTCAAAGAACCTTCATTTTTGGCTGACCTATACTCAACTCTACAACTGAAAGAACCTTCACTCTTGGCTGACCTATACTGAACTCTGCAGTTCAAAGAACCTTTACGTTTGACTGACCTATACTGAACTCTACAGTTGAAAGTACCTTCACTCTTGGCTGACCTATACTGAACTCTACATTGAAAGAACCTTCACTCTTGGCTGACCTATACTGAACTCTACAATTGAAAGAACCGTCACTCTTGGCTAACCTATATTGGAAAACAGGAGAAATAAAGAGATGTATTGGCTACAGGAAAACAGGAGAAATAAAGAGATGTATTGGCTACAGGAAAACAGGAGAAATAAAGATATGTATTGGATACAGGAAAACAAAGGACAAAGTAGATACACAGTGAAAACTTTTTTTTGTTTGTAATTAAGCACAAAGCTACACACTGGGCTATCTGTGGTCTGCCCACCACGGGTATCGAAACCCGGATTCTAGCGTTGTAAGTCCGCAGACATACCGCTGTGCCACTGGGGGGCAGTGAAAACTTAAAACAGTGTTGTTTCAGACCAGATTTATATGAATAAGGTTTGAGTTGGAAGAATTTAAAAAGAAAAACTAAGTACTGATTTCTGTTTGAAGTAATCGGGAAATAAAATAATGAAAAAGAGAGAGAGAGAGGGAACACGAAATAAACTTATCGAGTTGCCGAATATACAAGCATAATATGATCTAAAAATAAATTGTATACCTTTAGTACTGCCAAAACATTATACAAGCATAATATGATCTAAAAATAAATTGTATACCTTTAGTACTGCCAAAACATTATACAAGCATAATATGATCTAAAAATAAATTG
>NW_013666624.1:12667-22672 GCF_000517525.1 Limulus polyphemus | reverse complement strand
GTATCCCAAGGAAGTACTGTTACTGCAAGAAGTTAGTCAATGTCCCAATGAAGTACTGTTACTGCAAGAAGTTAGTCAGTATCCCAAGGAAGTACTGTTACTGCAAGAAGTTAGTCAGTGTCCCAAGGAAGTAGTTACTGCAAGTAGTTAGTCAGTGTCCCAAGGAAGTACTGTTACTGCAAGTAGTTAGTCAGTGTCCCAAGGAAGTACTGTTACTGCAAGAAGTTAGTCAGTGTCCCATGGAAGTAGTTACTGCAAGTAGTTAGTCAGTGTCCCAAGGAAGTAGTTACTGCAAGTAGTACGCATATACTACGAAAATTGAGACAATATTCTAAGGTAGTACTTCTACTCAAACAGTTAATCAACATCCCAAATACATGCTGTATACTGTTATTGCGAGTGGTAAACACGTACAGTAAACATTGAATCAAAATCCTAAGAAAGTACTGCGTGTATTGAATAATGCTACAAAACTATCTTAGGTGCGAGGTTACATTTTCTTGGAACTGAACTTTTATCTCATTAGATTTATTGGTTTTTTTTTGTGTGTACTATTAAATGAATGGTTTTTTACGTGTTACTTCTTGAAAACAATAGTCAAGTCCACCACTGTCAGTTTTTAGAACTGCATGGTATATTGTCAGCACAACTATACTGGATAAGTTTTTCGTGTCCTCATTGGTCAGTACACACGTTTCCATACTCATGTTATCCAGCTGGATAACAAATTACATTGAAAGATAAAAGGCCACATTTATTGCCCTACTACAGATAAGGATGACAAGCATCACAGATAAATCAACTCATGCGAGTTAAAATTCAATAATCTTCGAAGGTCGTGTGAGTCTACAGTTAATATTTCGTGATGTTGTTATTGTATCGTTCTTAGCTTTTGAAATTCTTCAGCAGTAGTCCTGGGAATGACTTAGCCTACTTGCTATAGTATTTCATGCGAAACAGTCCTGGGAATGACTTAGCCTACTTGCTATAGTATTTCACTCGAAACAGTCCTGGGAATGAGTTAGCCTACTTGCTATAGTATTTCACGCGAAACAGTCCTGGGAATAACTTAGCCTACTTGCTATAGTATTTCACGCGAAACAGTCCTGGGAATGTCTTAGCCTACTTGCTATAGTATTTCATGCGAAACAGTCCTGGGAATGATTTAGCCTACTTGCTATAGTATTTTATGCGAAACATTCAACAGTAATTAATTTAGAATACGTCAGTGAAACAGTTATCCCGCTAACACAGAAAAGCATCCTCCCCCTTTTCCAGAGTGTTTATGTTTTAACGCCAAACTACATAATTAGTCATCCGCGCCTTGCCAACCGCGAGGAATCGAGCCCCGGATGTTGAGCTTTGTGTAAGCCCGTAAACTTATCGCTGACCCGCTGCGGGAGTCTCTCTTCCAGATGCTTATAAATAGCATAAAAGTCCAGCATGAAAAGTGATAATACTGGTTCACTGTCACGTCTTCATCTCAATATTACTTGTGTTTTTCTATACTTTATTGAAACAACAACATTTCACGTTAATATAACCAGCTTTGACCAAAAAGCTACTTCTCTTTCTGGTAAAATTCAAGACAACAAACTGGACCACATAGATGCTTTGTTCAATAGTTATATGGTTGGTGGGTCACTTTTACGCAACTGATGAGATATACCACGAACTTGCATATAGTGTGCATTGAGCTATTCTTACTCTGTTACAACACTGTGCATTGAGCTATTCTTACACTGTTACAACAGTGTGCATTGAGCTATTCTTACTCTGTTACAACAGTGTGCATTGAGCTATTCTTACACTGTTACAACAGTGTGCATTGAGCTATTCTTACTCTGTTACAACAGTGTGCATTGAGCTATTCTTACACTGTTACAACAGTGTGCATTGAGCTATTCTTACACTGTTACAACAGTGTGCATTGAGCTATTCTTACACTGTTACAAAGTGTGCATTGAGCCATTCTTACACTGTTACAACAGTGTGCATTGAGCTATTCTTGCACTGTTACAACAGTGTGCATTGAGCTATTCTTACACTGTTACAACAGTGTGCATTGAGCCATTCTTACACTGTTACAACAGTGTGCATTGAGCTATTCTTGCACTGTTACAACAGTGTGCACGCTGCGTTCGCGTTTTTTAAGATAAATTATATATAACCTTCTTTAAAGACCAATCAGTAGAAACTTGTACCTAGAACTCAGTTTTAACTCAGTATTTTGAACGACATACTACATAACCAATTACTGGTTACCTACACGAACAGAGTAAGACTTCTTCAATGGACATTTCCCCATATAACTGAAAACATGTTTCTGAAATAGTTTAAAGTAATTACTTTTTCATTCTTTTCACATCTTACAGATAGTTTCACCAGACTACAAGATGTCCCTGAGCATTAATGTTCAATGTTAAATGTTTTTTCCGGTGTTATAGCTAAAGAACCAATAATGATCAATGTATGAAATATATGGGCGAAAAATTATTAGAACATTATATAGTATCAACAATGGTAAGATAAAAACATTGTAAATCAGCGTTTCCCAAAGTATTAATGAATATAATAAGTAATTACTACAACACATATAACATTTTAATGTGTATTCGTGTGTTATATCTCGTCACTTAACTCACTCTTTCAGTCATTAAAAAAAGGGGGGAGGCGTGCAAGAAACCATATTTATTAAAGACGTGGATAACGAAATTTTGGGAAACGCTATCATAAAAATTCTATCGTAAAACATCAACAATCATGAGAAGAGGCCTTTGTAAATAATATCAATGCGCAACGACAACAATGATGTGATAATATCGCGAACAATGGGAATGAGTAGAGACAAGGATAGTGAGAAGAGAATGGCATAAACAATATCAACCTGTAGCCACAACAATGGTGAGAGACGAATGTCATATAATGAAGCACTGTACAAAGATTATTATTATCTATGTAAAGCATTAAGTATCAGTACTACCAATTTCTGGTGGCAAAGTGTTCGCATGATTGTATATAATCATGACTGTAATGTATTTCTTCTATATAACCACTAGGGAAATTAATAATCTGAATTTCTGTAATGGAGAAATATTTTGTATTTTATATTATTATTATTATTGTATTGTGTTGAATTATATGACAAAATACGATTAAAATAAATACAATTAAGCCCAATCTATTTTTTGTGAGATAAGGCCAGACGTTAAAGCGATTGATATAACAGTTTGTTTGTTTTTTCTCTAATTAAGCATAAAGCTGCACAATGGGCTATCTGTGCTGTGCCCACCACGAGTATCGAAACCTGGTTTTCAACGTTATAAGACCACATAGTTACTGTGCCACTGTGTGGGGGGGGGGGCTTCATATAATAGAATAATTATGCCTCTAATTAAAACCATAAATTAAGATCAAGAATATGACGTATTCATGGCTACTAAACAGTGGTATGCAGAAGATATACCAAAATGAAGGCATACTTGAGATACATAAGATTATCTTCTTTTTTTTATCTTTCAAAGCAAATATTTTTATTAATTATTTGTTTAGTATTTTCTTAACTTGATACCAAATCACAATTAAAATATAATCAAAGTAGACACAAATCAATAAGTCAAATGGCCAAAATTATTTAATACGCAGGTCGCCACATTTTCAGTAGTACTCGGACATCGTTCATAAGTATCCGTAACATCGACAATCAGAAGCATTCACCACATTTTCAGTAGTGCTCGGACATCATTCATAAGTATCCGTAACATCGACAATCAGAAGCATTCGCCACATTTTCAGTAGTACTCAGACATCGTTCATAAGTATCCGTAACATCGACAATCGGAAGCATTCGCCACATTTTCAGTATTACTCGGACATCATTCGTAAGTATTCGAAACATCGACAATCAGAAGCATTCGCCACATTTTCAGTAGTACTCGGACATCGTTCATAAGTATCCGTAACATCGACAATCGGAAGCATTCGCCACATTTTCAGTAGTACTCGGACATCATTCATAAGTATCCGTAACATTGACAATCGGAAGCATTGGCCATCTTTTCAGTAGTACTCGGACATCATTCATAAGTAACATCGACAATCGGAAGCATTCGCCACATTTTCAGTAGTACTCGGACATCATTCATAAGTAACATCGACAATCGGAAGCATTCGCCACATTTTCAGTAGTACTCGGACATCATTCATAAGTAACATCGACAATCGGAAGCATTCGCCACATTTTCAGTAGTACTCGGACATCGTTCATAAGTATCCGAAATCTTTACGCAAACAATCAGGTCCTAAATAATGTTTGCCGATATGTCAGGTACTGTATATAAATGATGAATATTATAGTATAAATAGTAGTTTATCCCAAGTAAACACCGTACTGCACTATAGTAATTTATCCCGAGTAAACACCGTAGTGCACTATTTTTCCATGAACTTAAAGTACGTTTTTACTGGTCCCAGGTACCAATTTACAACAGTTAGGACCACTTTTAAGGCAACATAAAAGAGGTAACTGTTCTATTTTCTTACGTGGTAAAAAATGCTGCAGCAGTTTGAACTTGAATGAAATAACTTAGCTATGACAACGCTGCATTGATTAATTAATTAATTGATTAATTCAGAAAATCATGCCGTCGTCACAGGAAGTGGTTTAGGCAACAATGACCTTCTTCTGTGTAATACGCATTGCTCTCTCGTTCATCAAGCTTTGATATCCTGTCTTGAAATCTTTCGATTATTTTTGTTTGTTTCTAGAATTTTCGCGCGAAAATAATTTTCGAGTGATAGATCAGAGGGAAGTTACCACCCGCCGTCAACTCTTGGACTACTCTTTTACCAACGTATACTGTGTGTGCGTGTGTATGTGTGTGTGTATACATTTATGTATTCAGTGTCACGTTATTCAAGACCTTGACTTTACAAATAAAACAATTATAACCTCAGAAAAATAGGACAACATAATAAACAACACACTTAATGGTGTGTTTCACCGTGTAATTCTGGCCTTTATTGTCTGTTCACTTGTTTTTGAAACTACTGAACAAGTTCGTTGACTTTTGGATTAACAAATGACAGTTTAGGCTGAATATATATTACCGTTAGAACTCGAAAATCCATGGAGATTATTCTAATATCCTTAATTAGCTCCGTAATAATGTGCATTTCCAACTTCCTACTAATCTACATGAAACTGAACACTGAAACCCATGTTGCTATGGCAAGAGAACAGTGATGTTTCATTACGCTCTTGAATAATAGCTATTGCAGTGCAAAGGTTCGAAATGCAATTTTAATAAAAATTTGAATTAAAATAAATAAAAAAACATTAGTTTGAAAATTAAAGAAGAAAACGCGTGTACCTTCCTTGTGGATTATATATATTCATTTTAAATAATAAATTAAAGATGCTTTTGTTTAGCCAACTACAGATTAATTACAATAACATATTATAAATAATATTATAAATATTATAACCACATATGCGTGGTTTTGTTCAAGAGCTCGAACGTTCAATCCGACAAGAAACCCTCATAGGCGTGAATATATATATATAAAGTTTGATTATATATCTTCAACCTTTTAAACAATTCTGAGCATATGTCACTGCAACTGAATGTTCTTTTTTACTGATGGATTTATTCCGAAAATTTCCATATATTGCAAAAATAATTGCCAACGACTGAATTAATAATGGAAATAACCTCCTACTATATCCAAACGGGTGAATTGTTTTATTCTTAAGCCATGGAAAATAATTTGCCTAACAAGTACCTTAACGTTCAGCTCAGAATGGAAATATATAACATTGAAAGAAAAATAACTTTCTGTGTTAGCAGGATAACTGTTTCTCTGACGTATTCTAAATAAAAACTGTATATATCTATATATATAAAGACACATATTAAATAATAAATATCCAAAGATATGCGGAAGTTGGTAACATTTGGAAAATAGGATAATAAGAATACTTAAAAAAATATATTAAAAAACTTCCTTACGCCATTAAGAAGTAGAAGACGATTCGGGTGACTAACCTACAGGTAAAGGGGTGCGTAAGTGACCCGAAACGTTATCCATCTTTCAAACTACGTCGACAACTTGTCCGAACAACTCTTAAGTATTCCGAGTGGACGATAATTTCGGCTCTCTTTCTCTACAATTAGTAGTCTTTTGTTTGCGAACTTCCAACACTACGATCTTAGCCTGCTCTTTCCCCAAAATACAACCGGGGCTCCGATAAGATCAAAACAACAAAATGTATTTAAAATGGTACAAGTATCCTCGCTTTACTTCAAGCAAGTAAACTAAACTAAACTTAAAGAAGAAACATGTCTTCTTATTTCGAAATATTTGTTCGTCACGCACTAAACTCGTGCTTTGGAATTCTTCGATTATTGTTTACTGTTTTGTCGAATTTCGCGCAAAGCTATTCGAGGGCTATTTGTGCTAGCCATACCTAATTTTGAAGTGACAGACTAGAGGGAAAGCAAATAGTCAACACCACCCACCGCCAACTCTTGGGCTATCCTTTTACCAACGAATAATGGGAATGGCCGTCACATTAAAGCGTTCCCACGGCTGAAAAAGTATGTTCGGTGACAGGTTTCGATCCCACGACCCGTAGATTGCGAGACGAGTGCACTATCCGCCAGCTCAAGGCAGATTCCACAAGGGATGTCTGTACATGTATGTCCCTTATTTTGAACTGTTGTATTGAATGGAATAAGGGGAAGTGTAGCTTAGTCAACAGCACCAACCTCCACCTCTTGAACTTGATTGTTACTCTTATACTGCCAAAATGTTCGTCATTAAAACAAACCTGATGTTTCAGATCTTCCAAAAAATATAGTATACGGAAAATTTATCTTGTCACTTAAAAATATATCGTCTCTGATGTGAACTTGTTTTATACATCTCTAACAATGAAATAAACTGAACTGGACACGTTACATCTCTAACAATGAAACAAGCTGAACTGGACACGTTACATCTCTAACAATGAAACAAGCTGAACTGGACACGTTACATCTCTAACAATGAAACAAACTGAACTGGACATTTGTTAGAGATGTAACGTGTCCAGTTCAGTTTATTTCATTGTTAGAGATGTAACGTGTCCAGTTCAGTTGTTTCATTGTTAGAGATGTAACTGAAACAAGCTGAACTGGACACGTTACATCTCTAACAATGAAATAAACTGAACTGGACACGTTACATCTCTAACAATGAAACAAACTGAAGTGGACAAGTCATTAGAGTTAGTTAACTTCTCTGCTTTCCGTCAAGGTTCTTTAATCATTCGTGCATTTTGGAATTCAGCAATGCAAGCTTATTTTGACATGTTTGCCACGTCGGTCTATGGCACATGACTAGATTGCTCACCAAGCCTCGTTTTCTCTTCTCCCGCGAATAACGACTAAGTATACATAGTATTAAACAAAATCATGATTCTGAACAAGGTTTAACAAATATTTATATGCCTTCATTTTACTAGAAATATAACTAAGACAGAAGAACTCAAAAATTGTGACAGGCAAAAAACAAAACAAAGAAACTGCCATTTACCCTCAAACTTTTTCGCTGCCCCCCTATGAAGTAATAGCAAATTAATGTACATACTCTAATATATCCGTTATCACAATATTTTTTTATGATTTCGCGACACCCTGCAATAAATAGCCTTGCGACCCCCTCTTGGATCGGGGCCCCCAGTTTGAGAAACGCTGGTTTACCATAATAAAGTGTTTATTATATGTAATACGTACCTCATATTTGAGAACTAATAACTTTTGACACTAAACAAACTTATGTTTCCGTAGAACCATAACAATAATTCAAATTATACAGAATAATAAGCTCCACCCTTTTTTTTTTCTCTCAATCGTCGAAACAAGGCGAAATTTTAGTTGGCCTCCTGGAGGAAGTCATGAATAAAAACAATTCTAAACAGATATTATAGAAGCGATTATTATTCGCTGTTTAGGTATTTAACTAACTAATTATCAGTTGTTCCAGATGTTAGTACATTTCTATATATCTGTCTGTATTAAAGATACGATCCTAACACCGATGCCCTTCTGAGAGACATTGTAACTTACCTCACCTGGTGTTGCCAAAAGCTATCGATCTCCGTCTTTCTGTTTAAAAACAATAAATATCTTCCTGCTCTAAAGTGACCATGAACGCTTTAGTTGAACTGTTGAGCTAACTGGATATCTAAAACTCTTACGAGTCTGTCGTTTCAAAAAACACACACTTAGACCTTATAAAGAAACGTGGTTTTCATAGATGATCTCTTATCTCTAATACGTACAATAGCAACGAGCAGCGAAGGAGATCGCCCACACCAACCTTCTACAATTCTTAGACCTACAACAATGGCCAGTCTGTCCTAGTCCTCAACTCTCCGATGACCAGTAGAAATAAAACGCACTGATGTGTGAACTTGAGAAAAAGGACGATGGTATATCTACGAGTTTCTTTTAGATGGCCTAATAACCAACAATCACGTATACACCTGTTAAATCAATTGTTCCAGTAAGGGCTAGAACCTTATGACCTTTCTCATCAAGAAACACTCAATAGCTTCGTCTTCCAAACCACTGAACCACCAAATAACTCAACAGAAAGAGACGATCCGCAAATCAAATGGATTTCAACTCCGGTGTGCTGCTGCACTGAGAGGCTTCGGGGCTATGACTTTCCCAGTAACCGAAGGGCTTACAGCAGTCCCCGGGGCTAGAACGTGAGGTACGCCTACCCGATTATCTGTCGTCACCGGCTGAGCCTTATGGAGTAGTGTCCTATTTACTAGAGCTGTAGGTCATAGACTACTGGGCTGGGAATAATTAGTCGAAACGATTTCAGATCACTTACAAACAAAACAAATAAACAAGAGCCTGTTTCTCTGGAGGCGTTTCCTTCACGTCACTCATCCCATCACACACACATGTATATATGAACATTCTAGCTCACTGTCAATTCGTTTTTTTACACTGTATATAAAAATACATACACAGGGAGGGGGGGAGTACGATAAAAGTAAACTATTGATAGACAGTTATTACATACTGTACGAAGCGAGTGTGGCGACCGTTTGAGGGAAAGAGTGGTTTAATATCTCATCCGGTAGACATGTAAAAATAGGTGGATCGTGTAACCGATATGTCATGTGGTGAGTAGAAACGTTTACAAGTATGGTGGCAGTAATACATACATACAGAAGTACCTTTAATGATATCATATAAATCTCAATAACAAAAGTACAAGTACTTATATCCAGCGTAGCTGCATTAAAAAAAAAAGAGAAAAACTGGTTTAGAGTCCTGCTGAATTTCGTACAAAAGTATGGCAAATGAAACTGTATGTTTAGCATTTATGTTCTTTTTAACGGTAACGCTGTAAAACACGGGTATAGATATCAGGTACTGTAAATACACGTACTTAAGATTGGGTATACTTTATAAACCTCTAATTCTTAAAAAAAAATGCATACACGGATTATTTGGATTCAAAATTTGTAACAAGTATTATTTTTGTATATAAATGTTTATTTTAAAATGTTTTTAAAAAGCTGGGAATCTGAAGGCCCTCTTAAACATCTTAAAACTGTCAGTAGAATGTATAAACGTGTAACTTCCAGAGACCGAGACATTACCATGTTTCTAAGGTCAGAGGTCAGACCTAAATCCTTATATTATCTAATGAGGTGACCTCATTAACGAATGCGTTAAGACAAACATTCGTACCTCAGCTGGGATTTCGAATCACTGTGTATGATAATTACTTTAGCCTACTTCGGCCATCTGTGAACCGAGTGAATATTTATTAGCATAGTTTTGAACTATATGTTATATTATTAGTAAGGTCCCACGGCGTTAAGAGTGATCCACAAGTTTTCTTTTAATATGTCACGTTAAGACTTATATGTGGTACAGAAAAATTAAATATTGACAAAAAATGTCAGCCATCAGAATCTCTCTCCGCTATTAG
>NW_013666624.1:0-11667 GCF_000517525.1 Limulus polyphemus | reverse complement strand
GGCGAGCATGTTTGGTGTGACAGGGATTCGAACCCGCGACCCTCAGATTGCGAGTCGAGTGCCCTAACCACCTGACCATGCCGGGCCCCTCTCCGTTATTAGAAGAAATATTTATACACCACACGTGTTTGAAAGAGAAAATTATACATATATATTTTAGCAGTAATTAACAAACACGTGATACTATGTACGTAAAACTTCTTACAACTGAGTAAAAGAATATCAATTCTAAAATTCAAAGTAAAGGGGCCTATATTTTATCGCTTAAAAACTAAGTTTCAACGCCACTTTTGAAAATTTCTGGAGAATGTGATGTAATTTGTCAAATTCGTAATTCATGATAATGACATCTTCTCTTATTGTTTATACAATTGTTCGGTGTTTATTTCGGAATTTCGCGCAAAGCTACATAAAGACTATCTGCACATAGCAGACCCAAATTTTGAACTGACAGATTAGAGGGGAAAGCAGCGAGCCAACAGCACCCACCGCCTACTTCTGTGCGATCGAATAGTTGAATCTAACCTGCAAAATTCAAAGCGCCTTATTACAGCAAAGAATCGCGAAACACGAATCCTCAGTTTTACAGTCCAGGCATGCTATCCACTTAGCCACGCCCGGCCCCTATTTATATTATGAGAGCATCTTGTTAACTTTCAATTTCTTTGTTGTTCTAGTTTGTTGTTACCTTCCAAACTAGTTATAATAAGATGAGTAAGATTCTTTAATTTAAAAGGGGTTTGCTTGTATGTTTTGAATTTCGCGCAATGCTACACGAGGGCTATTTGCGCTAGCCGTCTCTAGTTTACCAGTGTAAGACTAGAGGGAAGGCAGCTAGTCATCACTACCCACCACCTACTCTTGGGCTACTCTTTTACCAAAGAATAATGGGATTGACCGTCACATTATAACGCCTCCATGGCCGAAAGGGCGAGCATGTTTGGTGAGATGGGGATTCGAACCCGCGACCCGCAGATTGCGAGTCGAGCTCTCTAACCACCTGGCCATACCGGGCCCAACTACAGAATGAGCTATGCTCACCACGGGTATCGAAACTCGGTTTCTTGGGTTGTAAGTCTACAGAAAACAGCTATATTACATGATTAAACAGGGTTGTGTTCTTTTTTGGAGGGAGAATATTTCGTGGTATAAAGAATACGTTTGCGACATAAATAACACAGGCCTGCGAATTTAAACTTCATAATTCAGCTACGCAGATTTCGGAAATAATATTCATTTTTTCTATCACGTAAGAGTGTTTTACAAATTGGGAAGAAAAAACTTACTTAGATCAAATTGTTATTTCGTTTACCACAATGACCATTTTTTTAATTTTATGTTTGTTATGTTTGGGTTCTATAACGATCGATAAGACTCTAACGTCGCGATTGGTCTAGAGAAATCTATAGCCAGTGGTTGTCAGCATTTTAAACATAACAAAATGTGACCCAATTTCAATGAAAATGATTTACTCATGTAAAAGTACATATGACGTTTTGGGAAAAATTTGTACGTGATGGAGAAAAATGGATATCATTTTCGGATTCAGCAGACAGGAATTACCGTAGAACATGTAAAAATTTCAAGACAATAAAACCGTCGCAGGCCTATGTTATTAGTGAAGAGTTAGAAGATTAAAAACTGTTTATGATAGATAACTTAAGAACGTTGTCTATTAATAGTATTCCAACAACACGATATTTGTCATATCCATTGCCAACGACGCGTTTTGCTTAATCCAGAGCTCTTCAAGCCGGCTGGGATACAACACACTACGACTTCAGTTTCATGTCATATGGTAAACGGTAGATATTGTTGCTAGCAGTTAAAACTACGACGTCAGTTTCATGTCATATAGACGTCGTAGTTTTAACTGCTAGCAACAATATCTACCGTTTACCATATGACATGAAACTGACGTCGTAGTTTTAACTGCTAGCAACAATATCTACCGTTTACAGTTTCATGTCATATGGTAAACGGTAGATATTGTTGCTAGCAGTTAAAACTACGACGTCAGTTTCATGTCATATGGTAAACGGTAGATATTGTTGCAAGCAGCTAAAACTACGACTTCTGTTTTATTTCATACGGTAAACAGTGGATATTGTTGCTGGCAGCTAAAATTTACGACATCGGTTTCATGTTACTCGGTAAACAGCAGATATTGTTGTTTCAAATCGGTAGGCAGTAGCTATTTTTACTAGCATACTAACATAGCACGTTAAATTGTATTTTAAAGAAAGACATATTTCGTCCTTTAAACTGCCAGACTGACAGTTAATGTGATCAATGTTACCCGTCTCTAACCTATAACAGTTTCAAACCACGCTTCAGACATAACATCACTCCTTCAAAGCTACCTTACTCCTTTTTATAAGCTGTTGGAAGTGTGAACTGTAACAGACAAGCTGAGGCGTATAGTTAGTGGTGTTCGTTGTCACTAGGAGATAAATCTGTTTCTGTATTGGCGATATACACAAACACCTTTACCTAACACCGGGTCTTATCTCTACTTGAAAGGGACTCCGTAGTAATTAATGAAACACGTTCCTCGCGCAACTTGTGCTTAAGATAATGCTTAATAATATCGGCAGAAAGATAAGACAGGCGAGAGGTTTCGTCCCAAGAAGAACATTACCAAGAACAGCACGAGAAATTGATCTGAGCCCTGATTTAGAACAAGGGTTGGATCACAAGACAACAGATATTCATTTCCTAGGAGAACGAGCCTTTGTCGACGATTTTCTCAGGAATTCAGACTTTAATTCATGCTTTCCACACACTGGTACTACTCATAGGAACGAAGTTTAGCCCATGAATGATCAATAAATCACGACCATTTTTTTAGAGAAAGGTTTATAACAGTCTACAGCTTCGTGAAATGAACCTTTAATAACAATTAATTAACTTTTTTTTACATTAAAAAATACGTAAAAAAGAAACGTCCTCAGTGATTTTAAAAGACACATTTACAATAAGGAAGTAGGGTTAGGTAACAAAACCTTATCAGTGTTTATGTATGCCACAAATAACCAACACAGAAACCCTAAATTCAACTAGTCCAACATTGTATATTATCTACAAAACAATCAGGCCAGAAACAAGCACTGTCTCATACGCAAAAGGAACAATAGAAATCTCGGTTTAATCTACAGTTTGTCACTAAAATTGGTTTTAATAGCAGGCAGAGGTATATACGGAAGTACACCTTTTAAACAACGATGGGGATACACTTACTTTCAACCATATTTTTTTTCAAAAGTTTCACATAAGTATTTAAAAAAAACAACAACAAAAAGTGTGATTTATCTCATAAGTAAAAATAGTTGAGTATATTTATACTCATTTATAGTTGAGTATTTTGTTTCAGAAGTTTCGCGAAAAGGGTTACTTGCACATAGTCGTCCCAAATTTTGAACTGATAGAGTCAGACAGTCAGACAGACTATAGATCTATTCTTATCTTACCAAGTACAAGAATTTTAATGTCACTGTTATAGAGCAAAGACGACCATGAATCCTTTGATCCACATCGGGGCATAATTTCTGTTTGCTGTTAAGAACGAAACTACACAATGGAATATTTTTACTCTGCTTAATGCTGCTATTGAAAGTCGAGTTGTAGAACTATAAGCCCTCAGACTTTACCGCTAAGTCACTGAAAGGCGTAGTACAAGATAACCGCTACTCCGCCCAGTCCATGAAGTTGACTAAGTTAATGAGAACGAATATACATCCAGTTATCTTTCTAAACTACATTCTTTGCAATACCACACGGTGAGAAAGTACAGATACGTTGTTTTACACGTGGACATTTAGGACTAAAAACAAAGTAAACACGTGCTACGCTGCACATGGTTAAATGACTTTTAAAACGGGTTTTCAAACTGGCGATAAGTAAAACACTATAAGCTAACACTGATACGTAACCGTTATATGTTTGTTCATCAATAACAAAGTTATACACACTTACTGGGGAGAAGAAGAAGAAAAAAGCTGTTGAAACTTGCATTAATATTTAAATTAATACGAAATTTGTCACGTTTAGAAATAGTCCGGACGACATAAAGCTTTTTTAATTCAACCCATATTTATTATCAATTTATTTACACGCTAAAGGAGTTTAGAATTGTAATACAGATGGGGTTGCGTGGTCCCTAATTTTGACCCACCGACCACAGGCAAGCAATCGGTCAGCAGCAACCAATTTTACGTTTTTATTTTATTGTTATTAATTACTGAGTAATGTTTTAACTATTTCTAACACCAGGTAACTAATACAAATGAAACTATTTTAATAATTATTACTCCCACTACTATTATACACCTGAGAAGTTTGGTACTGACCTTGGCACGGGCTCTCCTCCCTCCAATAATCAATCTCCTCAAGGTTCTTTTAGTAATAATACCCATTTCAATTTGTTGTAAGTAGCGTCTTTCTAATACAAATACTTTCGTACACGCTCCATTTCCAGCATTCTATACTCCCACCCTTTCCTCCAGTTTTCCAATTAACCAGTGTGAACTCTGTTCCATCATTGCTACTTCCCTTTGTCTACATTCTATTTCACTGACGACAAAAATTCGGAAATTTGATTAGATTGCCCAAGGGCTGCGCCTTGCCAGATAGTTGATCAACGTTCTTGTTGAATAATAGGCCTCCGTGGGCTGGAATATAAATCGTTATTAGACGAGACTTCAAAATCTTTCAAAGGTTTTACCAATGTTCTTTCGTAAAATTTTGTAAAGAGGTTTAAGAAGTCTGTCAGGAGTATGATCATGCTATGATTATTCTTTGTTACTGGTCAACTAGACAGGTGTATCCTCGTATACTTTACATTTCGCTCTGAATGAACTTAATCGCCCAGTTTTGGCCGTTGACCATTCAAACGTTGGGTGTCCAACTCTACACACATCTTTCCGGACTGAGCCAT
The DNA here is from genome assembly GCF_000517525.1 of Limulus polyphemus. Classification (NCBI taxonomy): domain Eukaryota; kingdom Metazoa; phylum Arthropoda; class Merostomata; order Xiphosura; family Limulidae; genus Limulus; species Limulus polyphemus. Next base: position 6,731 of record NW_013666624.1, on the reverse strand, counting down.
CCGTTTTTATGATCAGTGTTCGCTCTGCTCATACATCCATTTAATGACTTTGGCTGTGTTGAAAAGCTTTCTTTGCTGCTACCTTTTCTGTGAACTTTATTCACATATATTTTACATTGTATATGTTAACAGTATATATTTTTTTTATGTAATGATAGAGTCAAACAATAGGCCCAATTGATTAAAGCGTTGGAACTATATATGTAGAAGTGTCTAACCCAGATCAAACTAAAGGATCTGAGTATAAGTGATAAAGCTAAGGTATTTACTCGAGATGTTGTTGTTGTCATAAAGCACAAAGCTACACGAAGGGCTATCTGTGTTCTGTCCACCACGGGTATCGAAACCCGATTTCAATCAGTACTGAATCAAGATTGACTTTAAGTTAACAAGAATTGTTCAAGTCCTTTCACTTTACTTACCTCTCTTTTTTTTTAAGAACACCTAAATCAATGTGAAATTAGTTTACAGGAGTTTGACAGAAAGTATTAGAAGAAAATCATATTGCTAGACTTTTGAGCAAATCACTTTTGTCACGCTTTCTTTTCTAATTTAAGCACTTAAAAATATTACAGCTCGGAATTAAAATGAACATTAACTCACTAAATGTCTACATTGTTCATGAAGTAAGGAAAACAATATTGTGTTAACGAAACAAAACTCAGTTAACTTGGTTCATTGACTAGCAAAACTCGCAAACCTAACGTTAACAAGTTTTTGGATAATATCAAATAGTTCTGGTTCTCCCAGTTAAAAAAAAGTAGATTAAAACTTAGTGTAAAATAAACTACTTTTGTGTTATATCAAATGCCAACTGAATGCAATAATAAAGAAAAATCAGTTTAACTCGTAAAACGTGGTGACAACCTTTATAGCAAGAGCGTTTGAAATAAATTTTCAAACTTAATTATGTTAACATAGGAATGGTTTGAAACCTGACTGAGAATAAAGCAATTAATTAATTTCCGGATATTTTTTTTAAGTTCCTGTAATTCATTAGAGATCATGGGTGGTTTTATTTTTCACTGTTACTATTAATGCAAGTAAATTAAAGTATCTTAAACAAAACGTTGCCCCCCCCCCAATGGCACAGCGGTATGTCTGCGGACTTACAACGCTAGAGATCGGGTTTCGATACCCGTGGTGAGCAGAGCACAGATAGCCCATTGTGTAGCTTTGTGCTTAACTTAAAAAAAAATCGTTTGACCTGAAAGTTAACCCTAATTTTTGAACAACAGGTGATGCTTTCAGTATCAAACAACGTCATACTAATCGTTTGACCTGAAAGTTAACCCTAATTTTTGAACAACAGGTGATGCTTTCAGTATCAAACAACGTCATACTGTTGCCCTGTGTTCACAAAACTTTTAACACATGATGTTTTCAGTATCAAACAACGTCATACTGTTGCCCTGTGTTCACAAAACTTTTAACACATGATGTTTTCAGTATCAAACAACGTCATGCTGTTGCCCTGTGTTCACAAAACTTTTAACACATGATGTTTTCAGTATCAAACAACGTCATACTGTTGCCCTGTGTTCAAACAAGCAAAACGTTTTGTACATGTATGCAAATATAATTGTATATTTTGGGGTCCACCATCATATATACCTGAATAGTAGTAAAGTGTCAGATATGCGATTACTAAATTATAATTGTTGATATGACGTTACAATTTACAGCAAAACCCTCACCAAACTTCACATTAGTCGAACAAGGGTATCAGTTTTTTCAATTTGAACTTATGCACACATGGACTACGTGGCTGAGTCAGAGACCCCTTGGGTTCAGGTGTAGCCGTCTCTAATTTCGAACTGATAGGGAATAAAGAAGGCAGATATCCAACAGCACCCACCACATACTCTTCAGCTAATATAGCCGAATAGTGGGATTTGACCGTCACTCTTGTAACACATACAAGTCCCCAATGCGCGGAGCGCGATTTGTTTTGCGGCAACAGATACACACGCGGGTACGCTAACCACAAGGCCACGTCTTGGTCACGAGAACTCAGTCAAGATGTCAATATCAGAAGCTTAAACGTAATCACGTGGTGGCTGAATGGTTACGAAGGGATAAAATCAGAAATCTAAGTCAAAACACGTGTAACATGGGCGTAATGGGGACAACGTAATACATTAAACTGTTTTTAATGCCCAGGGTTGACGAAGTTAAAAGATCAAGATCAGAAAACTATGTAATGATTTTTTAGTCGTGCATATGTCATGAGACCTTCAGTTTGACAGTATTCAAATGACATTCTTTTGGAAGTAATCAGGTCACAAATTGTTATCGTTCTTGAATTCACCAACACAAAATCAAAAACTGTATGGACTTTGCCACTTTGTTTTTCAATGTGGTTGTTATTAGCTCTTCCACTAGAAATATTCAACTAGCAGGAATATAATCTGGTTGTTATTAGCTCTTCCACTAGAAATATTCAACTAGCAGGAATATAATCTGGTTGTTATTAGCTCTTCTACTAGAAATATTCAACTAGTAGGAATATAATCTGGTTGTTATTAGCTCTTCCACTAGAAATATTCAACTAGCAGGAATATAATCTGATTGTTATTAGCTCTTCCACTTATTCCTGCTAGTTGAATATTTCTAATTTAAAGCTACTGACCAGAGGGGGAAATTGCAGTCTGCAGTATTCTAGCAGCCACCATCCACGCTAAGGGGTTGACTGTTACTCTTATAACGTGCCTACAGTTTATAGCGAGAGGAATGTTTTGGGGTATCGCATGGATTCGAACTAGTAGAATAAAAGATATTTTTATGAACGTGTGTGAATGATGCTATAAATTATCGTTATTATTATTTTACAAACGAAAGAATATGTAGGAATTCGAAAATGAGATACAAAAAAAAACGAAGAAAAAACGTCATCTACCTTGTACCTATGTGACTTCTACAGTCAACGCCATCTAAGAAGACAAATTGCCTTAAATAATAAGATATTTATACAATATTCAGCAGTTTACTGAAATAATTTATAACAATCTTAAGTTTGTCATTCATATTTTGTTCCTGTTTCTCGCTCTGCCGTTTGTTTCTATAGAGACACAGGCTCAATCATGACAGTTACTGTTACTAGTGTTAACTCAAATCGCACTCTGATCAACTAGTAACGCGTAATCAATGTGACGTTCATCAAGTCATTTAGATACGGCTTCAAGTAAAATTTACATCCTACACAATGTTCTTTAATAAAATTGGTGTCAATTAAAAATCTCTGTGATGTCATTGAAATATTATATCTAACAAAATACAATGTTTAATAACATCTGTTCATATAAATAATAACAACTAATTTATTTTCATGGAATTAAGTATATTTCAATCACAATTATTGTTTTGTTTTCTCTGAGTTCTGAAGGATTTACCAATGCGGCAAACACGTCATTTTAACAACAATTAGAATTTACAAAAAAAATACTTTTTTTTTTAAATTAAAACTGAAAATAAAGACCAATGGGCAACATTATTCCATGCTTATTTAATTTCCAATATTCACGAATTCGCCACCTATTGTTGTAATAAGAAAATAAAAAATAATAGTACAATGGTTTGTTTATTTGAAGTTAAGCATAAAGTTACGCAATGGGCGATCTGTGCTCTGCTCACCACGGGTATCGAAACCCGGTTTCTTGCGTTGTAAGTCCGCAGACATACCGCTGTGCCACTGGGGGGGGGGACTACTACAAGGGTAAATTAAATATGTTATCTGACAGTAAAATAATGTGATGTAAAATAACTACACATGAGCACTAAAACACTATAACACTAAAATTGGATTTCTGTACCCACGATGGGGACAGCACAGATATCCCATCGTCTAGCTTTGTGCTTAAAAACGAAACGAACAAATGGTGCACAACTAAAGAAAAACACGTATATTGATATAACGAAGGGATAAAAAGTTATTGTAGTGCGCTAAGTGATAAGGAGAAATTGGATGAAATACAAGATTTATTTTTTTGTCAATAGATTTGAGTTGTCGTGAATAAATGAATTTCACAGCAGGCTTCCGAGAGAAAATACAACAGCGTTTTCACTTTCAAACTTTGAAACTCTGCAGATGATCGTATTTATAATCTTTCAGATTACGCAACGTAAAAGCCGATTACGCAACGTAAAAGTGAAAGCCGAAACTTTCCTGAAAACGAAATCAAATTTGCAAAACATTTTTTACGAAGTGTTTAACGAACGCATTTAAGATTGGTTTGTTTTGAATTTCGCGCAAAGCTACACGAGGACTATCTATGCTAGCAGCCGTCCCTAATTTAGCTGTGAAAGATTAGAAAGAGGGAAGGCAACTAGTCATCACCACCCACCGCCAGCTCTTGGGTTACTCTTTTACCAACGAATAGTGGGATGGACCGTCACATTATAACGCCCCCACGGCTGAAAGGACGAGCATGTTTCATGGGACGGGGATTCGACCCCGCGACCCGCAGATTGCGAGTCGAACGCCTTAATCATCAGGCCATGCCGGGACCCCAAATATAAAAAAAATGATACTTCAATACTTCAAATATCAACCCACTTCTTCACATCCGGTGCAAACCGAGGACTTGCGAAAAGAACAAAATATAAGTTTGGAACCTCTGTTCGAATGCAAATTGGCTGCACAAGAGACAACTCCACTGTTACCTCCGCAGGGATCGAACCACAAATTTTAACATCACAAGCTCCCAATATTACAGCTGAGACACTGGAAGTTGCGAAAGAAAACACTGAAATACTTAATCCTATATATATATATCAAGAGATAGAGAAAATAGTATAATCTAGACATTCTTCTACTGTTTCATGCTCACTTCTGAACCCTGGTAAACAATATCCCAATAGCGCCAAGTAATCGAGTTCTTATTAGTTTTCATTGTTATAGTACAAGTAACATTTTTTTATCAAGGCAGTTTTTTTTTTCACAGATTTACCTAGTTTTTACTTATCAATGATTAACTCTTTTACTGCGGCTGCTTTAAACGCGCGCGGAGGTTTTGCGAGTCGTACACGTACCGTATAGAGCACACTCGAGTTCAACCGCCGTATATTTATAAGGATCGTTTGACATTTCGTATATTTATAAATATCGTTTGACATTTCGTATATCTATAAGGATCGTTTGACATTTCGTATATTTATAAGGATCGTTTGACATTTCGTATATCTATAAGGATCGTTTGAAATTTCGTATATCTATAAGGATCGTTTGACATTTCGTATATCTATAAATATCGTTTGACATTTCGTATATCTATAAGGATCGTTTGACATTTCGTATATCTATAAATATCGTTTGACATTTCGTATATCTATAAGGATCGTTTGACATTTCGTATATTTATAAGGATCGTTTCACATTTCGTATATTTATAAATATCGTTTGACATTTCGTATATCTATAAATATCGTTTAACATTTCGTATGTCTATAAGGATCGTTTCACATTTCGTATATTTATAAGGATCGTTTCACATTTCGTATATTTATAAGGATCGTTTGACATTTCATATATTTATAAGGATCGTTTGACATTTTATTTATGCGCCTGAATGACACACTAGGAAATAATACGTAACACTGCATCGCCTCCCCACGTGCACCAAGGTGATGTATTTCGCGACCATTTGTAAGGTACAATGCACAATTATACTTTAACTGCACAATTATATTTTAACTTCATTATTTTTTCATACATGACGCCTTATTGCACCTCATATATTCAGGCCTAGTAACAAATGGTCCAAAAAAATGAAGAATTTCTAGTAAATAAGTTTATTTATCAACTGTGGAATGGCATTTTATAACCTTAAATATGTTTTTTAATATACATCCACTTGAACTTACGAATATAGGTGAATTTCAACTGCACGAATATTTTTTTCAGATGGATAATTTGTGATCAACTGCAGACTAACAAAAACCCTGAGAGAGAAAAAAGAATATCACCATATTTAGCGTTACGTTTATTTAAAACAGAAAACAGAAAAAAAAACGCTTTGTAGTAGTGACCTGGTTTTGTTGTATGCTGATCGTCAATATCAACCTGTTTACTGGCTAAAGGACGCTAATTATGAAGGCTACGTGTTAGAAGAAAATGACATTGTTTCTTAACGTTCGTATTATGAATACGAGGTGTATTTCAAGGCTCACCCCGCCCAGTATTTTAACAGTTTCCTTCTGAGGGTTTAAATAATAGCACAAGAAAAGCTTGTTAATTATTTATTTGTTCTTAGTTTTTGTGCATTTCGTGTAAGAAGTTTTGCGACCCTCTCAACTGTCCCAAGCGAAAAAACAAGAATTTCAGTAATGAATAATGAAACTATTATTTTGAGGTATCGATCACGAATCGAACATCCGTACACCTATTACCACCGTACAGCTAAGGCCACAATAACATTAGTTACAAAATAATACAGGTTATTCACCAAACTTTATCTTTGATGCAAAAGTTTGAATTATCCATATTTCCTTTAGGCCGTTAAAGTTAACTTGGTAGAGAGAGAGCAGAGCTTTTCCTAAGGATTTTTTTACTACACAATTATATTTCAACAACACAATTATATTTTAACTGCACAGTTATATTTTAACTACACAATTATATTTTAACTGCACAATTATATTTTAATAAAACAATTATATTTTAACTGCACAATTATATTTTAACTTATCGTATAATAGGGTTGGAAAAATGAGCATGTTCAGAAATAAAAAGG
>NW_013666623.1:358459-364225 GCF_000517525.1 Limulus polyphemus | reverse complement strand
TGGCTCTGAAGCAGTCAGATCGAATAAAGTGACGAAGAGAAAACTAGTTAAAATGACTCGTTTAGTTTTGCGCGAAATTCAAAACAAACAAACTTTCCTAAGTTACTAGGTAATTGGACGTGGTCTTAGAGGTAGCGTGCCGATCTGTGAATCCGAGGGTCTAAGGTTCGTTCCCCATTGCCGCCAAATTGCCTTCAGTATTTTGAGGCCGTGATGGTAAAATCTCATTACTCGTTCATAGAAGCCCAAGAGTTGATAGTTGGTTTTATTGGCAGTTAGAAACTGTTAGCACAGTTAACTATTGTCGAGCTTTGTACGAATTTCAGAAACAACCAACCAACCAATCAAAGTTACTAAACATTTATTGCTCCAGTGAAGTGAGCCAACGCAAAAGATAGTTCAAACTCTTTCAATAAATAGAGTGGAAATTGATTGTCAAACTTATGGCGCATCCACGATCCCAAGATCCGGAGAGCGTTTTTCTCCTAACGGCCACGAACTGCGAACACCCGGATCCAAAGTCTGGCCATGTTAGTCTATCGGTTATGCTCAATCCACAATAGTGAGGAAAATAGCAAGAATCAACAAATATTTCTCCCAAAAAAGGGCTGGCATGGCCAGGTGGTTAGGGCGCTCTATTCGCACTCTGCGGGTCGCGGGTTCGAATCCCCATCTCATCAAACATGCTCGCCCTTTCAGCCGTGGGGGCGTTATAGCTTGACGGTCAATCCACAATTCGTTGGTAAGACAGTAGTCCAGGAGTTGACGGTGGGTGGTGATGACTAGCTGCCTTCCCTCTAGTCTTTCACTGTTAAATTAGGGACGGCTAGAGCAAATAGTCTTCGTGTAGCTTTGCACGAAATTCAAAACAAACCCACAAAAAAATGATCACGTATCGACTACAGTACAAATATGTTCCCAATATGGGCCAAGGAAACTTGTTTGATAATCACACATATCAGCATAAATATATCCCCCAAGAAAAACATAATAGGTCTGATAAAAAAAAAGATACTCAAACTCTGAAAAGTGTACTCTCACCGACTGTAATATGCAAACTACATGGTTGTGATCAGCACGTAGATTTCAGAAACGTTGATAATAGGGTAGATGTTATTACAAGAAGCATGAAATTCGTTTGTTTGTAGTTAAACATAAAAGTACACAATGAGCTATCTATGCTCTGCCCACCACGGGTATCAAAACCCGATTTCTAGCGTTGTAAGTCCGCAGACATGCCTCTGTGTCACTGGGGGGCGAAGCATGAAATAAAGCTCAGTTATCGTATTAAAGCAATATCTCAGAAAAATGTAACGAAGTTGTTAAGAAAAAACAATTTTCTAGCCCGCGAACCAAACTAAGTAAAACATACGTATGATCTAAAATATTATAAAACCACTTCGTTTAGTTACCTTTTCTTGAAATGATGTTTTTTTTTGTTAGCTTGTTTTTAAATATAAAGAAAAATAATGGGTTATTTGTGCTATTGGTAGTGTAGCTCTCAAAATCCTCTCGCTACCACCCGAGTCTTTGATAGGAGTTATTTTAAAAGCCAATACACCTAGTACGGAATAATTAAACTATTTCAGAATTATAGGTCTGTTATCATACTTTGTCCGCAGAAGTCTCTTTGTGTGTAGATGACATTGCATCTGAAATAATTGTAAGCACCTGCATCGTGATTAATCCATAATCTAACTTGAGCAGGCCAGCTGGGTACTTAACAGCTTACAATTGTAAGAAAAAGAAATGTAAAATGTGTAGCATTTTTCCTTACAATTCATTACCTCACAGGATGTGTTGTTTTATATTTTGGTGTTAGTGTAAGGCTTTAGAACTTCATCTTAAAATATTCTGCTCAAACATTTTTATATAGGAAAATTAAAAATCCGGGAATTTTTCGACAATTTTTCAAGTTGTTTCTAAGAACATTTTTGTCTGATTTTACAACTAAAAATGTAAAATACATTGAATTTCATTAGTATTTTAGTAGTTAGTTCTGAGTTTAAAACACTATTTAAATAGTTTAAATAGGTATCCTTTTTCAACCTTTTTTTATATTTAGAAGAGAATTATCAGTGCTTGCAAGTTTTCACCTTTTCGTTTTGTTATGAATAATAGGAATTAAATTACAGTATTTCCTCCAATATTTCGAAGCCACGTATTAAAATACGTAGTTGTATTCTCCAACGTTTCATTCAGCAATTTAATTTTTCTCAACATAAAGACAAATAAATTGCATGTTGTAACATAAGTAAGAAGGTATTTTACGACTGTAGTAGTTAATTTGCAATTCGAGATTATATACAATGTCTTATGAAAATTAGTCATGTAGGAAACGACATACGTTCTGTTTCGAGAGTCGTATCTATATGAGCTTCTTTCTGTTCAAACAGAACTCCTTTCATTAAGAATTTCGGGCGTGGCTCACTGCTTACCATGCCTGGGCTATGGAAATGAGGATTCATGGTTTGTATCTGTTGACCACGTAAATGTACTCCGCATCTTGGGACCGTGAGACCACAATACAATTATCGGTCAAAATCCACTATTTTTGTCAGATAGGAGTATCCTTAGACTTGACGATAGGGACTGCTGTCCGTCTTCTAAAAATCGTTGAGTACGTTATACAATTTTTAATATGCAAACTTTCATTGCACGTAGCAATGTGAAAACTACAGGCAATACAAAGTGGAGTAGAATATATCATAACTACATTTTGATATTGTATAACTTTTCTTAGGTTTTCTGTTGCCACTGAAATCTTGTCGCATTTGGGAAAGCTATGTAACAGCTTTTCCGACGTAACATATTCATATACTCAGATTGTAAAGATGTGACTGGGGATTCAGGTTTTTAAAGACGGCGATATCTTTTCTACTTAATGGCATTGGAAAACATTGGGATATGGATCAACTTGGGAACACCAGGATCATCCAAAAAGAGACCTGTAAAAAGTTGTACCCCTGCCGTAACATAATCATAAAAGATTTCCGTCTGGAAAAGCGACACAAGTCACGTGTAGACAGATTGATTCAATAACATATCTGTTCAATTGTCGCATAACTCAAGCAGATGAAGAACGAAAAGAGTATTCATGCTATTCCATATGAAGACGACATACTGGTCAAGTCGCTGTATGCAATGCCTATAAATTTCTGTGCAATCAGACTGTTTGAATGAGAGCAGGAACACCATCACCTTCATACGCTGTATGCATTATGGAAACCATGCAAGAAAGAATGGTGTGTTTTAGACAGGAAGCCTTACGACGGAGCCTTTTGCAATGAAAACTGTGCTGCAGGGCTACTCTCAAAATGTACGGTCGTCAATTAGAGCATGACCGGACGTGGCGGCATTGACTATTATGACATGGTGAGACTCCAAAATCGTTTTAATATAAGGTATTCAATCCAAAATTACGAACGGCGATGTGCATTATCCTCTTTTCTGGAAAATTCTGAAATTCTTAAAGTTTTAATGATAATACAGTAATATACTTCGATGTTAAACTAGCTACCAGTGTGTAATTAAAATAACCAACTGACATCAAACTACAGTTATTGAGGATAAGCATAGTAATTTTATCACAATTAATGAAAATAAATAAAATATCTATTTCACTTCTCATGTTTAAACATACGTATAATTTTAGTGTTAATCCATCGTGAACTTAGAACACTAATATCGAAAATTAAAAAGAAAATATAACAGAAGTTTTGTCGGTATGAAATAATACAGTCTTGAGTTTGATTAATTTGGTGATGAATACTACTCGAATGTAAATAAAAAGAATAAAATGGTCGAAGAGTTTTTCATTTCATGCCGTGAAATTAACAAAGTATGTTAAAAAACAATGTATCTCTTCAGTTTAAGTCTCTTTAGTCTAGCCTCTGTGTGTGAAGCTTGCTTCTCAGCTGGTACGTAGAAATAAAACTTGTCTAAAGATGCCACTTCCGACTGTCTGTTTTTTTTACGAGTTTTACATATCCAAATATAAACGATAGATGTAAACAATTAAAGAACATAGAAGCTCCTAGATAACATGCTAGGATTGTTCAACTTTAAAAAAAATTATAATCAACCAGAGCCCTTTCATATGTTACTGTATAAGAAAACCAAAAGAATTTTGTCCACATTTAGTGAAAACTATATATTATTCTGTTTGTTATTGTTTTTGTTGTTGTTTTTAAGATCAATTGTAAGATAAAACAAGATAAGTAATTTTTTGTAAAATTCAGAATAACTGTTTTATTCTTCTTGTTAGTATTCAAGAAAAAGTTAGTCCCAGTATAATACTAATTATGAAACGTTAACATTGTGTACAAAGTAAAAATATACTCATAATTGTATAATGTAGAGACGATATATATAATACACCGTAATTGCATCGATAAATCTATGGAATGATTCTGATAAGTTTCATTGTTGGTGATAATTATATTCACTGCTTTGATGAATAGAAGAGAGACTGATGATATGCAGCCCATGCTAAACATTTAACAACATCAACTCTCATGTTAAAATATTACATACATCAAAGACATTCCTGATTGCACTCAGTGTAGTGAAGTGTACTTCAAGATCAAAACTGTAATGTAATTGTGCATGTAGTAACATCACCTGCTCTTACGTGCATTATGCGCTTCCTTTTATGTGCGTTCTCAAATAACCAACTCAAACACGTAATGAAATAAAAGTAAATGGTTTGAATTTACCAAATTAATGTTGATATTTAAAATTTCAATGATTGTTGTTGCTTTATTTATTTATTTGTTTTGTGGAATTTCAAGCAAAGCTACACCAGTACTACTTGCCCTAGCTGTCCCTAAATTTGTAGTAAAGAGAAGACAGCTAATTACTATCACTCATTGCCAATTCTTGGGCTACTCTTGTCAGACCGAATTGTGGGATTGGACTGTTCATGCTAGTTTAGTAAATTGAAATAATATGATATTATAGACAATGATGAATATCAGACAGTAAATAATCTGCAGTTAGGTAGATAGTTTTGATTTATATAAATTCATAAGTTTGCATATATTGTTCATATTACAAATGACTTTGTTATGTTCATTATTCATGTACTATTAGTCTCATATAAATACTGAGAAAAATATCATCTTTTAATGTATAATCAAATAAAATGTAGCCAGACTAATGTTCTAAATTAACATAAAAAAATATCATAAGCATAGAGATATAAGTTTCGTATGGAATTCATTTCAGTATACCTAATAACGTTAAAAATATGTATTTAGTTTAGATGAAATCTCGAAAAACAGAAGATAAAATACATTTAACACAATCGTTTAAAAACCATCTTTTGTACTATTTTCTTAAAATGAAAAGAGCGCTTGAGACCAGGATTACACGATTGATGTTAAAACATGATAAGCATGTTAATATATCAAATCCAATATTGAATTTAACTGAAAATTCAAAAAGTAAAATCAAACAAACACGAAACAAGCAGCTAAAGACATTAAACGCCATGTTATAAATATCGCTGTTCTAAATCTGTATCTAGAAGTAGAAAAGTAATCCGTTCGAAAAAGTAATTAAAGACAGCTTTTTATCTGTCCCAAATGTTGATACAAATATTTATATCTCAGTATTTTATTCAGACGTATACCATATATTAGTATAAATATATCCCGATATGAATTTTAACTAGTTTGTTTTGTTTGTTTGTTTCGCATTTCGCGCAAAGTTACACGAGGGCTATCTGCGCTAGCCGTCCTTAATTTAGCAGTGTAAGACTAG
>NW_013666623.1:318454-358009 GCF_000517525.1 Limulus polyphemus | reverse complement strand
CGAGCATGTTTGGTGTGACAGGGATTCGAACCCGCGACCTCAGATTGCTAGTCGAACGCCCTAACCACCTGGCCATGCCGGGCCGACTTAGGAAAGACAGTCACAAAGCGCATTAATCAGACGTTATTCTTATTACAGTTATAATTTGTAACCCGTCAAACCTCTTAGATAATATGAGCCTCTATATGTGTACCCTATCAATCTGATCATAAGAAAGATCTGTTACACATTACTGATTGATGAGAAAGGTTTCTAGCAGTAAGTTACCCGATCCACGTATCAGGAAAGATTCATAATAATAACTTATCCGATTCATGTGTAGGAAAACTTTCTAGTAGTAGTAGTATAATAGATAAACGTATCCAAAGGGCTAATAGAAACTTTGTCTGATCCACGTGTATAAGGAACGAATGAAATATCTTTAGAATTGATTTATCTAATCCATGTGATTGATGGATTGAGAAAACATATATTGAAATAATTTATAAGATCTATGCAACCACGAGCCTAAGGAAACATTTTTTAGCAGTAATTTCTCCGATTCACGAGTTCAAAGGGCTAAGCAAAATTTTCTAAGAATACGTTAACTTATCTATGATTACAAAGATTTCTAGCAATAATTCACCTGATTATTAGAGGTTGAACCCTTTCAATTGATGTATTTGACCACGTCCAATAGATTATTTTACTCTAATCCTGCCTAAAAAAAATTTCAATTTGAGGGTAGACTGGTAGAAATCCTGATAAGTAATAAAATCATAAAATCGAGTCGAGTATATACGCGCCGCACGCTTGGTATTGCTGGCGCCCCAAAATATAGGTAATAAATAGGAAAACAAATGTCTCATAGATTAATTTACTCTAATCCTGCATAAAATAATTTAAATTGCCGCGGCTACTGAGGATTCCCCTTGTTTTAAACTCTTATTTTGGTGATAAGCACAAGTACATTGACCCAAAAATTTGGAAAAGTCAAAATGTAACACCAATAAATTTAACCATGCAAAAACGTGAAACAAACAGCAAGATATTATTGAATCTGGAGTCATAAAGTGTAGAAATAAAAACACTGATAAACCGAATCAAGAGATGTGTTATATCATAGCGTTATTACAAGATAAACATAAATTGTCACAAATACTTTCTGCAATCCATTTCACCAGTAATTCACTCTTCTACGCTGACTAAACTTTCCAACTTTCGATCTAAACGTTCGTGTACCTCTTTATTTTAGGCGTCTTAAACCCGAATATGTTCCCTGCTATGTCAGAGGTAAATTTCCAGACTTACAATGCTAAAATCGAGGGTTTGATTTCCTGCGGTGGCACATAGCCCAATGTATCTTTGCGCTAAAACAGCAGCAAAGCCTGAATACGAAAATAATCTCCTAATGCATCCTTAGTGCAACAGTACCGATTAGCTGACCCCTCTTTCTCAGGACGAAGTTGAAATAAGATAAGCTTCTCCCGTTAATTAATGGAAAGGCAATTCAGCAGTAACTGCATTTTCGCGTCAGTCGTTATACAAACATTAGTGGCAGTTTGCCTACTGTGACTTCTGTAAACGTTAACTTTCTACACAATCGTTTTGGGAATCAAAACTTAAAAGCAATTCTAATACATCAAAAGAAATAAGTGAATTATATAACACTCGTTAACACATTTTCATTCGGTGTTTCTTAGTTTTATCGTTGATTATATAAACGATATCTTATATTTTTAGAATTATAGATGCTTGATGAACCAACAATACAAGCCTTCAAAAGAATTAAAAAGTTAGCACTAAATCTGCATAAACGAAAAAAATAAAAAGTGAAACTACAACTGAGATGAATAATTTGCTGAAATTTATTTAATTTTAGGAGTAATTTTTCGTCGAAAGTACAAATGCTCTAAAAGTTTATAAAATGATATTAAATTTTCAAAGGGAGATGAATTAACGTGTTTTCAAATACTTATATTAACTGTGAACTGGTACTATACTTTTTCTCGTCAGAAAATTGATGCAATATTCATGATAGTTTTGGACATGGATACATTAACCAAGATAATGTCGTTAGAGAATACTCTGGCAAGATTTTGAAAAATTATCTTGTCGTTATGGCCCTTTCACTGATAAATGATAAATATATCTTACAGTTTGTTCTTCGATGATCACCTTTCCAAGGCCCAGCATGGCCAGGTGGTTAAGGCACTCGACTCGCAATCTGAGGGTCGCGGGTTCGAATCCACGTCACACCAAACATGCTCGCCATTTCAGCCGTGGGGGCGTTATAATGTAACGGTCAATCCCACTATTCGTTGGTAAAAGAGTAGCCCAAGAGTTGGCGGTGAGTGGTGATGACTAGCTGCCTTCCCTCTAGTCTTACACTGCTAAAATAGGGACGGCTAGCGCAGATAGCCCTCGTGTAGCTTTGCGCGAAATTAAAAAACAAACAAACCTTTCCAAAGATAACGTAATATCGGCCTATATTGAACATATTATGTTATAATCTGACAGGCCTGGAAGAAGAGAAAATCCTTTGGTTTCTTCTCCCTGGAACAAAAATAACATATAACGCTTTATCAG
This sequence comes from Limulus polyphemus, assembly GCF_000517525.1. NCBI lineage: Eukaryota > Metazoa > Arthropoda > Merostomata > Xiphosura > Limulidae > Limulus > Limulus polyphemus. Next base: position 355,441 of record NW_013666623.1, on the reverse strand, counting down.
AATCTGTTGTAACAGTAGTAAACTAATATACAGATCAATGGATAACTTGATTTTCAAAACTTGTTCCAATCGATAATAATAGTTATCAATATTAACATGTACAGTAGTTATATATTTGGAAAAAAAAAGGGTTTCGTCGTATAATTTAAGATTACTGGATTTTGTAACAGTTGAATTACACTAAGCTGTTTGATATATTAAAATTGTAAAAAATTTCAATGACACAACTATCTCTTGAAAAATAATACATACACAAAAATAATTTCGCTTTTCTAATTATGATTAACGAACGAAAGGTTAACGAAAAAAAGTGTCAACTAAAATACAATTTCTCATAACTTGTATGCTTTATATACCCGTCAGCCTTGAGCAGTAACTGGCATAGGTTTGTAGTTTTTAAGTCAAAAGAAAATTTAAAACATCTAGGCTATCTGGCATGAAAGGGTACAGTTACAGCGTTGATATCTAAAATTCACGTCAACTTTGATGTACTTCTACTTTTCATTCAAGTAACATTATTCGCGATCATTCTAACTGAGCTGATGAGAGCTGTCTCAAACCTACAATTACTAGTTGAAAAAAAAAAATCCGATATATATATAAATATAATAGTACTGTCTTATGTATATCCATATAACTACTTCGCAGGGGGTGGATGGATCTTCACCAAAATTGGTATGGAGGTTCACTAGGTCCATGCGGGGGTACATACAAATTTTCAGTTTTGCATTTAGCGTTTTGCAGTTTTTATGGGTGTTTTTGGCTTTTTTACCACAACTTCGCCCTCTGAAGATGGATCTTCACCAAAATTGGTACAATAAGGGAAACAACTTTTCATGTCCTAAGATAACCTTTCATTAATCACGAATTTACATAACTTCCGTTCAGTGGACGGGTACTCCAGCTAATAGCTGATATGTTTCTGATATGGTCAAGTCAGTCTTTTGTAGTTGCATGGTAGTAAATCAAGCCACGATGTAGTTCAAGAGAAATATTAGGGTTGACTTATGTGAGTTTAAAATAAGTTTTCGGTATATGTTTTTATGAGATTGTAAAAGCTATCGTACGCATTGTTACTCTTGAAACCTTGTTATGAAGTCTAACGTCAAAATTATTTTGCACTAAAACGTGCATTATAGTGATATATATATATATATTAAACGTGCAGTATAGTGATATATATATTAAACGTGCAGTATAGTGATATATATATATATTAAACGTGCAGTATAGTGATATATATATATTAAACGTGCAGTATAGTGATATATATATATATATATATATATTAAACGTGAAGTGGAAAAATGAAAGTTTTTAACAATATTGTTATTTTGTTGAACATTTGATCATTTAAAACAATCGGTCTAAATAAGTAAGGTCTTTAGTATTTTCACACTGATCGGCATCTTATGGGACACATGGGTTCCACGGTTATGTTGTAAGCCCAAGGTTCAGGCATTACCGTTCTTAATTGAGAACTGCTGGCCAGCGAGAGGACAACTAGTCAACATCAACCGTCGCCTACACCGTTACTCTTAACAAAATAGTGGGATTACTTTCATTATTGAAAAGTCTCCTTTGCTAAAAGTGCGGATTATATTCAGAGGCATAATGCGGTTCAAACCTTGGACCTTCAGTTCCGCAGCCCCTCACGCAAACCACTAACCACGTACCATGTGACAGTTAATCAAGTGCACAAATTGATTTGTTATTGTATCGAAATTAAATTGGCACAAACACACACAAATACTCATATGTATATGTGTGTGTGTGTGTGTTTTCAGTCGATAATCTTCAATTGTTTGAAAGTTTGAGTTATCTTTGTAGCCTTTTAAATGATGAGTAGTTGATCAGAAATACAAGTTCACTATATCGTCACCGTTTTGTGTTATGATCTTTAAAAAGCCTTTAGAAAATGCAGATTACAACATACACATTTTTACATATGATAACAGCGTTTATTGTAAATAATCTTCCAAACACATGTCATCATCATCCAGTAATAACATTCTTTCTATTTTTGATGTGAAGCAAATGCGATTATTGTAAAGTTAATGTCAATCAAATTACGTTATAACTACACATTAACTATATTGGCATTTAATTTGAATAACCTAAATCTCCAGTAACTCAGCGGTAATATTCAGGGCTTATAACACTAGAATTCTAGGTTCGATGCTAGTAGTATACACAGTGAAAATAGGATATTGGGCAGTTTTCCATTAGAACAAACAAAACTGTCTAATTTGAAATAAGATATTGTATATAAAGACTTTTTTGTTTCTATTGGTACTTAAAAGCATGTATTGTTTGAAGTTAAGCACAAAGCTACACAATGGTCCATCTGTGCTCTGCCCACCACGGATTCTAGCGGAAACCCGGATTCTAGCGTTGTAAGTCTGCAGACATACCGCTGTGCTACTGGGGGGCAGGTACTTAAAAAGGAGACAATTATGCTGGTTTTTATTTTTATATTGTTTTAGCATTCCTGAAATAAACGAGAAGTAAAAAGATATAAAGATACGTCGATAAAAGAAGAAATGTTTTCTAATGTAACCGTAAAACATCTATTCATAGTGAAGAAAAAACATTAATTGAGTTAGAATAGTTTTAATCCTATCATTGCATTACTCAGAAACGGGAATAAAACCGTACGTGAATTATTGTTTCTATTTGTACCAATGTGCTTTCGAAAGAGCGACGCTGTTAAGGCTTGAGAGGTTTTTTTCTTGTTCAGAACCATAGGATGACATCTATTATTGAATTCATAAAATATTCAGAAATAACAATCTGCGTTCAGGTAACACAATAAATATTTTGAGCTATTTATAATATTAAATATACTTGCACTGTAAATAAGTTTGTTTGTAAGAATAACTTATTGGATTTTTAAGAGAGGCTCATATTTTCTGTAGTTGTACAAACTTCAACTGTCTGGTCTATGGAAAATGACATCTAGATGCATTTTTTCATTTTCTATGTAAGGCTTTTAATATTCAATTTCAGGTTAGCTTCGAGAAGTATTATTTGCATACGAATTCTGTCATCGCCTGGTAAATATTTTAAGAAGACAACGTCAGCGCCATTACTTCGGGAGGTATCACTTCCATTAAAATTCTGTGAAATCTTGGTTAAAATTTCAACAAAACGTCAATAGCACCATAACTTGGGGAGGTATTAATTGCATAAGAATCTTGTGAAGTTCTGATAAGAACTCATTAAAACATCTTTTACTCTAAGATAAGGCCTTAGGAAGACATTTAGTATAAGAAAATACTTTTAAGTCTCCTTGATGAACTATAAAAGAATTGTAAGCACTATGACATAAGAGCGTCATTGTTCAGAGAAAAACCTGAGTAGTAATTAAAAAATTTAAGATAGTGGATTAATATTTCTTATGAACATCCTGGTATTTTAAAAGCAGTTCTCTAACGTGAATTCAACTTTATATATGTTTCAAATTAATTCAATATAAATTTTGAGTCTTCCTTTGAAAATTATTATTATCTAAATGGAATCTTAAGTGATGTTATGAGTCATTTTTTACTTTATTTTCTATTGGCAGTAGAGTAGAACTGTGGATGAAACAACAAGCTCTTCAACCTATTTGTGTTATTTTAAGAGCGCAAGCTACTTGTTGTGGGGAAATGATGTGGAGAACGTTGGAAGAGTTGGTTAGATTATAGATTATTTAATGAGGATAATAGTATCCAAAGCATGCTTTAACATGGATGCTAATAATTTCCACCTCTTAATGCTCCATATTTATCCTGAAAGAAAAGGATTCTTCCCAGACTACACTGCAACAAACCACTGCGTTCTCTGTTATTCAATACTGATCCGAAGAGCGACTCCAGAAATCTTTCTTGTCCGGCGAAATCATCAGATTTCAATCATATTGTTCATCTTTGGGATAATGTTACCATCATATTCTCCACCGTAATTCTTTGTCAACAAGAGAAACCAAGATAATTCGTCTTGTCAAACGGGCTACATGTAAAATGGAATAAGACATTTTGCGAAGGCTATGCCATGGCAAGTCCAGGCTACTGTTAAGGATAAATATGGTCTTTACAATACTGTATAAGGATATATTAAATTAATTATTTGATTTTAATAACAGAAGACCTTCCCCCTACTTGTATTTTCAGAAAAAAAAATCATTAATTCAAATTCAACTTTCCTTTAACTTTGTACTTGTAGAAATCAGATCTATTATAATTATCTTTATATTTTGAATGTTATAGATCGTTATAAATGTCGAGACGTCTGGCCGAATGTGACAACTGAACGAGTATTCAATCTCTACCTGGTTGCTGCTTTGCTGGTTGTGCCACTTCTGATCATGACATTAATGTACTCTTTAATTGTCCACACACTCTATACGGGTTTGCAGGGACAAAGAGATGGTAAGGTGTTTTGTTTGTTTATTATTTCAATCCATAATACTGTTTGTCCGAAAAACACAAAATACTTAAAACGACTTCTTCATGAGGGTGTCATGGAAAAGGGAAATTACATCAGAGACTTATATTATTCTTGCTGAAAAAGAAAAACAGCTTCCCCGAGCTTCATTCTCATGGAAAATGTTTCTCAATTTATTAATGTATTTTTAATTATCAATTTGTTTCAAACATTATAAACATGGTTGTACACATGTAACATTCTAATTCAAAACTTTGTTTTACCGACATTTGCTTCTATGTCTTTTTAACAAAGATTTTTAAGATTATGTCTTCAAACTGACCTTTATTTATTGAATGATATCTCGTAAAAAAAACCCTATGCTTAAACTACTTCGTTTTAATACTAAGTTACTTGTGGATCTCGAGGTTGCCTGCAAGAATGTTTTCTACCTTAGTTAACAATAAAAGAGTGAAAAATCAGCATTACCTCAACTTGTAGGTGCTTCTAGAATACTAAAATACTGTCAGATCGATACCTTTAGTAAGATAAAGAAGCAAAATCTGCTGAACATGGATTTTTTTATAATGATGTTCAGAATTCTTTGAAACACTTGTTAAAAAATACTATACATATCTTAGACTTTCAAATATTTAATGTAAACAAAAAAGTGTTCGTAATGATTAGTATTTCCAGATATTAAAGTAATATTTGGTACACAAAAACCTTTTGAAAAAAAAAGGAGATTGCAGTAACAAACAGCATTAACTAAATATAAAATAATGTATGCATGCTTTTTTAACAATTAATAATAAACTTATCAATATTTTATTATCATTTTAGACACTTTTTATTTTTTACAGTTCTCCCACTTCGATTACTATCCACACATAACGATGAACCATCAATCAATAGAAATACTACTAGAAAATCAGTCGTGATTGAGATGTGTGGAGACAAAAATGACAATACTTTACCAGCGCCATCGCGCTCTCGGATGGTCGTTCACCGCCATCTGGTGGTTAGAGGAAACTACAAAAAAGGTCAAGTTGCAAAAAAACGCGTCATTCGTATGCTATTTGTAATAGTTTTGAACTTTTTCATCTGTTGGATGCCATTATTTGTTATCAACACTTGGGCACTTTACGATCCTAATGCCGTCTACCGGAAATTACCGCCTAGCGTTATTTCGATTATTCATCTTATGGCTTACCTCTCGTCCTGTTGTAATCCCATTATCTACAGCTTCATGCACAGCAAATACAGACAAGCCTTTAGGTCTGTCTTCAATTGCAAACGTCGACGGAGGTCCTACAGATGGAGTAAGAAGTCTGCTACTTTGAACAGCATGTGCAGCGTTAGAGCTGTCTCCGTTCACAGTGAGTAAACTTCCATTATTTAAATGTTTCACCTCTCAAGATTAGTTTCTCTTTACCATAATGTCATCTGTACCAAAAAGTTTGGTAAGTAGCAGATTGATCATATATCACTAACTGTACATGAGGAAAATGCGAATCGAGCAACAGTAGACTTGTTCAAAATTTTTCTCTTATTACCAAATGCCCCCAGCTCTTAGCGGTATGTCTACAGACATACAACGCTATAAACCGGGTTTCGATACTGAAAAACCTAGCATAATATTGTATTTAAGAGAACAGATATATATAGTAAAAGTTACGGAGCACGTCCGGTGTTTTGTTAAGTCAAACTAAGAACCAGTTTACAGTTTACTGAATATTTTTTGTATCTTGTTAAGTAACACCAGGAGTAAACGTTAAGTGTACATAATATGCATGATATTTTGTTAGATCAGTCATTTTACAATTTATTCAAAACTTCTTGTAATATTTTAAGTGAAACCAGAAGTAAACGTTTAGCGTACAGAATATGTTTGATAATTTGTTAGATCAAAGTAAAAATCATTTTAAATGTTACAGAACATGGCCAGTATTTTGTTAAATCGTAGTAAAAATTACGAAATAAAACCAATGAAAAATTTAATGGTAGAAGATACGAAATCTGTTTGATATTTTGTTAGTCCGGGTTAATATTTAACTATAAGAGCATCGGAATATCTCTAATATTTCAAGCTACATAATACGTCTGACATTTTGTTAAGACAAACTAAGATTAAAGATAAACGCTACGGAATACGCCGAACATCTTATCAGGAAAAGCTTACATTAAAGACAAACGCTCGGAATACGAACATTTTGTTAGATTAAGCTAGGATTAAAGATAAATAATAAAGAATGCGATGATATATTATTAGATAAATTCATGTTATGGTATATTGTTTCCTCCTTCCTTATAGATAAGGCTTATCTTTAGAAGAAAGCCACATTGGGCTATCTAATGACATTGAGCTATCTAATGTGTCCACCGTATGTTAGCGTTATAAGTCCTTAGACTTACTGCTGTCCCACAGGCGGACTAAATGAATATTGATTTCAAATATTAGTGCGTATAATTATGTGGTTTTAACTAAATGTGCATGTATGATTACTTAGAGTTTAACATTCTATTTCCAAATCAGACATACATTTTTAGTATTATCAAAAGTGTGAAAATTAGAACTCATTTGTTCATGGTTTTGAATAGGGGTCGCATTATACCTCTCAACTAGCTCAAATAATAGTTCTATAGTTCTGAAAATTTCCAGTAAAATGAAGTTAACATTAGATTGAGAAGCTCAGCAAATAATCTCGAGTCTTAAAATGTAATCCTTTCGAGGAATGTAATATACAAGAAATTTTCAGTTTTCTGCTTGTGTACTCTAGGTTTTCAAACTAAAAACTAGCTTGTTGGGCTGTGAATACAAGGTTCCTTGGTTCGACATAAAAAAAAGATAAAAAATTCGCGCTTCACACTTTGTAGCATTAGGTGTGTTATATATAGGTGTGTTATATAATTAGAATAGTACACAAGTAAGCAGTGGGTAGTGTTGACTAGCTGCCTTTCCTCTAATCTATCTCTTCAAAATTAGGGATGGCTAGTGCGGTTAGTCAACAAGTAGCTTTATGCGAAGTACCATAAACAACAATAAACTAAGTTTACTCATTTAGCAGCTTCTACTAAGGCACTTGTAACTATTTAAACTACCTGATAGGCCCACTGGCTAGCGTGCCGAACAGTGAATCTACAATTTTATCGTTCATGTCATTATGATGCCAAAAAAATCGTGCTCTGCATTTTGGGGCCGTGGATTTTTTATAAGGGTGAGGATCAAATCCCACTATTACGTCAGACTAAACTAGTCCTAGTGGTGAGTACTTTTTCTCGAATATCCGACAACAGAACAAACAAGCTGCCTGGCTATCACAGTTGAAGCATCTGTCATTTATCTCCTTATTGGATAAACAGAGAAAAGAAAAAAGGTAAATTGAGGAGGTTGCACTTTAGAATAAACTATAGTCAGGCTACTTTGGTCTGTACTTAGTCATAACAAAAGATTGAAGGTTTTGTATTTTATTTAAGTTACTTTAATGAACAATTTTTCTCGCTGTTGTAGTAGTTTTATTTTTGAGCAATATATTTATTAGATAAAACAGTGAATCATTTCAGGTGAAAAATCGCATAAAAGATTGTTTTTTTAGTATTGAACGACATAGATTAAATATATTATCATGGAATTTATAGTGGGTCATTACTGACAGTACATGAACTAATGCTGACTGACTGTACAAGTAGTAAGCTTCAATGAACTATTTTTATAATGATTTACCAGTAAATTTCAGCGCTTTAGTTCCAACGTGGCTCATTAAAGCCTCAAGAATTTCGTTGATGATTAATGAGCTTCTTTGCTGTAATTTATAATTCCAGATATTGGTCGATAAAGTAACATAATAATTATACCAGACAATACTTTTTATATACGAATATTTAAATATATATTTAACTTATGGCTACCAAGTCCTTCAACTAAACATTTTAGAGTATATACAGCATTATAGTTTGTTAAACCTAAAGTATGTCTGGTGTCTTCTTGGGTAGTTCAATATTAAAGAAAATTTGTGATATAAAAGCTCTAAGTAAGAAGAGATTAAGCACAAAAATGTATAATATCGATTTTCTTTTGGAAGTAGTCATAACAAACATAGATGAATATCATGTGTGCATTGATATTGATTGATGGATAGAACTATGAATAAGAAATTTAAATCAAATAAAGCAATTAATGGTGCGGCCTAATGGTTAGCTGGACTGTGGATCTGAGGGTATATGATTCACGTCTAGTTGCCGCAGAAACGCGCCATGCCCTTTGTGGCTGTGAGTGAGGTATAGGAGGTACGATCAAATTTCACTTTGCGATTAAAGTAGTTCAAGAGTTGGTGTTGGGTGCTGTTGACTAATTTCTTTTTGTCTAAACCTTTTTTCAAAAATTAGTGACAGTTTGAAATAGCCTTTATGTAGCTTTGCTCAAATTTCGGAAACAAAATATCTGCTTTAAGCAAAATCTAAAATATTTAAAAGTGACTTGAAGCTTTTTTTTATTACTGCGAGAATATGTGATTTTTACATTATTATATGATAATGCTTTTTCACTATTTGGATATACCTATGAAAACAATTACTTTTTAAACTTCTAGTAACGCGAAGTATTAATTGAACTAAATATCGATAAACATAGCAATCTACTTAGAAAAAAAATGATTAAGGGTTAAATCTTTCTATTTGAAATATTGAATATCAACATATTTATACAGTTTTAAAACATCATACAATCACCTGATGAAATTGTAGTTATATGAAAGTTTAAATTAATACTACCAAATGACAGCACTACTGTTCATGTTGTAATGTTCAAAATAGCAACTAAACATTAGCAGAATTTCGAAGTTATTTTCAAAGCTACCACAGACAAAAAGCTTCCAGCTACGTGAGCTTTACAATTGTATTGTCAATACATTTGTAAAAATAAGATTCCCAAATGTAAACAAGTAATGTTTTTCGCTGAATGATAACTTCGAGTTTGTCCCGCGTAACCTAAGATTTTGAATTAAAGTATTTTTTCAAAAACAACAATAGGGTTAAGTTCCGAATTAAAACAGTACACGAAATAAACAGAACACCAATTTTATTTTGAATCATACAAAACCCTTATTCACAAGTTATATTCTTTAGTTTAAAATATCTTGAATACATTTTTTATCAAAATCCTCTTTTTTAAGAAGATAGACTGAAATTGTGAGTAACCATAAAAAATTAGTTAAATTGCCCCAGATCGATTATTAAATTATAGTCTTGACTCAATCATTTCGTACAGGAAACCCTCACGAAGTATCCAGATTTATTGCTTTGAGAAATTATTCTATTGGCTTATGCGTGTCTTCTTGTTTAACTGAACGACTCCTTATACATGCAATGTGCTAAAAGGCCACGTTAGAAACCTCAAGGTTTTCAGGTAAGGCCATACCTATTTGGAACTATGGATCAGCGGTAAGAATGGGCTAATCGGATAGGTCAGAGACCTCAAAGTTCAGGCATTATCGTCTCTAAAGTTGAACCGAGAGCCAGAGAGAACTCAACCAGTCGCTAACACCTTCTACTTGAAACGACTACTCTTAAACAAAGAGTGGAATTGATTGCCACTCTTATAACGCAGCCACAGTTAGAAGTGCGAAACATCAAATGGTAGCACCATGTCTCAAATCCAAGACTCTCAGCTTTCCATTTTGATATGCTAAACATTAGGCTACGCTCGGGTTATAAGGTTACGAAGCAGTTATAGCTGTAAAGTGTTTAAAAAGTGTAAAGATAATATCAGATGAGTGTCAGTTTTTGACTTGACTGTACACAGAAATGTATGTGTTTCATGCAGATCCCAATAGGTCATAGAAATAATGTTTTAGATAACCCTCATTCGTTAAAGAAAAATTCAATGCTGACCAAAGAAAAGAAGTAATTAAGAAGATTCTAGTGGTTTTAATTAGATCTCCTTAAAAGTGCCCAAGATGAGATAACTTTGTTATTGAATATTTCTCTTTAGAACTCTTAAATAAATGTGCATATAAGAGATATCAACTGTACCTAACGTCAGGTTAAACGAAGAAAAAAGAAAACATTAAAACCTAAAGAACAAGTTTCTTTCGTAAATGTTGGTTGCAGTATCTTATAAAAAAAGAACAGTTTTTATTTCTAACATATAATTGATTGTTCATTATTACTTTTTATAATAGCACATGGGTAAAGAGGTGTTATAAATGTATTCAAATATTAAAGTTTTGTATAGAATAAAAATTGAATAAAAATAGATAACATATAAATAGACACAACCCTATCTTATAAAATATTCTTTTTGTGCTAAATGCTTCTTTTGCTATGGTTTCACCAGTTTTGTTTCCTTTTTTCATAACCTTTTCATGTATATTCGTTCAAATCTTAAATGAAATATCAAGCTACTAACTACATACGATAATAAAATATTTTATTTTATTGCGATTTGCACAAATGTTCCTTCCAGGGTTTTTTCCTCGTCACGTAAATATTAAAGCTCCTAGTGATGAAATGCAAACAGTTAAGAATTCTATTATATAAGCCACGAAACATTGTGTTGTTGCATTAAGTCTTGCTGGACTGATGCCATGAAATAGTTTTAGCATTTCAATAGTAAGAAGATAGGTTTCTTAGACTTGCTTTCACTTCTGATTGAAAAAATAACAAACTTTAATAAATTTAATGAAGCACAAAAGTAATTATCACATTTTTACCTTAATGAATGCACGTTTTCATGAACACGTGGATAAGGTCCTGTGTTTTGACTTTCTCATTCACTGACTGTGATATTCATTATATCCATACTCATCATTAAGAAACTAAGTTTATCACGTGTTCAATTGCAGATCATTAATTCTGGACGAACCATTAAAGCCTCGTCTGTCAGAAAATGTTCGACCAGCAGTTTTCGACAAATCAGTCCAGACTACACAGACATAAGATACACGTTCATCCTTTAAAAAGAAATGAGTCTTGTTGTGGTATTCAGATTCACTGATAACCATCAGAAAAGTTCCAAATTCTCCGTAAGTTACAGAAGAATAAATTGAACGCAAGAGAGTAAAGGAAAACAGAAGAACGAAAACGTAGCTTGAAAGAAAAATTCTTTATTAAACATAAACACAATACTTTGTTATTTTAAACTGATCCGGCTTCTCTTGTCTCGTCTGGCTGCTAGGATTGACAAGAGCAAGAGAAATCAAGAATTATGGAAATACCTGACTTAAACAAAGAAAATCAGATATCCCACAAGTCCACAGCTTACATACTTCATGTTGTTCATCACCAGCTGTGCGACGCTACTAACTCCCTGACATTGTTGTTCAACTGTCGCCTCAAGAACTAAGCAGGTTTTTGAAAACGTGCAAGTAAAATAATATTTCAAACTACGTAGCAAACATATTGTTTTACTTATGTATCAACTAGAAACCACTAAAGTTCTTTGTTCTGAGTTAATCTAATGTAATCGAACTCTATCAATATTTCCGTGCTACTTCTTTCATCACCAAGCTTTCTGACCATTCATTTCCCTGGCTTTTTTCAAGTTATTATGGTTTTAATTATTCGTATATTACCAATTACTTATTGTATCTTAATATATTTTCGTTTCATTCGTTCCAGGTCTAAAAAAAAACAATAACAACAAAAGGAATAACACATCTTCAACACTCTAGGCTTTGACCATAGCCTTAACCACAATAGTTTATTTAGCTGAATTTTTATGCACTCCAGAAGCTCTCATTATGCAAACATTAAAAAAACGACAAAAAAATTAACATAATATAGAAGTATATCTACGAATATAATTTTGCTATCATTAAATCCTTTTACTGAATTATTCATATTTCTCACAAAGAATCAAATGAAAAATCCACAATAGTACTGTGTTTGTGACTCAATATTTCTACCATAAAAGGATTCTTAAAACAAAAAATTAAGTTTACATTTCATAAAATCATATTTTACTATTTATGTAAATACGTTATAAATGTAAAATGTAAATATCAATCACAGTAACAGTTTAAGTTTTTCTCCTGATTACATTGCACAAATGATTATAAATATATTTATTAATAACTAACGTGTATATTTTGATACAATTATGATTTTTCTTAAAAGAAATGGGCCCGGCATGGCCAGGTGGTTAGGGCACTTAACTCGCAATCTGAGAGTCGCGGGTTCGAATCCCCGTTCCATCAAACATGCTCGACCTTTCAGGCGTTATAACGTGATGGACTATAATTCGTGTTTTAAACTACTATTTGAAGTGGTAGATATTTAAAAGAGGGAATTAAAATTTAATAGTTAACTATTTAAACGATCCCAAAACTATTCTTTCAATAAATAAAATTAAGTAGTTTTTAAAAACACAATAAAATATTTTATTCTTACAAATCAGTAAACGCTGTTTTTAATTTAATCAAACCAACGTATTCGATGTTTTTCTAAACAAACGGGGTAGAGTTAGAGACAAAATATGTATGATTATGCGAGCAAAAAGTATTTAATTTTTTGCGTTATATGTAGGCCGCTGTCTTATGCGTACTAATATTCCAACATATCTCATGCGTAATGGGCCCGGCATGGCCAGGTGGTTAGGGCGTTCGACTCGCAATCGAGGGCTAGCCGTCCCTAATTTAGCAGTGTAAGACTAGAGGGAAAGCAGCTAGTCATCACCACCCACCGCCAACTCTTGGGCTAGTCTTTTACCAACGAATAGTGGGATTGAGTCCATTGCTGGCTTTAATTTTAGCTGAATCTTTCTCGAAAATCACTAGTCTGACGTCACATCTGTAGCTGACTTAGCTTTATTCACTGCGTATAGTAACGTACTCTCGTTGTTAAATGAAGTGTGACTTTGAGCTAAAGCAGATCTATGAAGTCTAACTGAATGATCAGAGAAAAGATATTTAATCCTGACATGAAATCTCCCCGCTTGTCACATGTTGTCAGATTAGGTTATGTGTTTTTGTTCTGTGAAGTGTACGATAGGTTAGTTAAATTTTCTTCATCTTCGTGTCTATTGGAAGGAATTTAGATCCGTGTTTAGTTAAGCGGTATCCAAGGATGTTTTATGACATTTAAGAAGTGAAGAAAAAAATCAAAGTAATGATATCTTCTTTAGAACTGCAGGCATGTAAGTTCGTAATAAAACCCCTTTGATTGCTGAAGTTGTACTCTAAGAAGATATTTAAATGATTCTGGCTGTTATTGGTTGTTGTTAAACACAAACTACAATGGGCTATCTGTGCTGTGCTCACCACTGGTATCGAAACTCGAATTTTAACGTTAAAGCCTTCAGGCTTATCGCTGAGCTAATGGGAGGCTTTTATAAGATTCAAACTGTTAATTGAATAAGTATTATGACACATGTGTTGACGTTTAATACCAAGTCTCGATAATGATATACATAAAGCAAGTTGATATTATTGATATGACATGTGTAACGTAGACTTTTCGACCGCAGTGTGTAACAGAACATCAGGGTAAAACTGAAGTACTGTATACGAACTAGCCTGATACGTTTTTCTATTACGAAGAATGCACTAAAAGTATTCAAACTACCATTTATGCATAACAGTAAAGGTCACACGTAACAAGACTAATTAACGATTTACATGCTTTGTCGTTATAAAACTGAATATTACCACACGATAAAGTATTCGAAAAAAAAAGATGATCAATATACTTCGAGGAATACGCAGCTGGGAAACAATAGTTATACTGTTAATTTCTTAAATCATCATTTTGTATTTTAGGCAACTATAAACACGAAAAACAAATTTATCATTGAGTAGCTAGTAACAACTACAAAATTATAAATAAGTATATAACTGTATATAGAAACTATAACACTGATGTACAAAATATATGATGAGCTTTATTTTTATAACACATTTTTGTTTTGTACAAAACAGTAACAGCTAATAATGTGATTATGCTATATTAAACATTTGAGTATGATGATGTGATTTCTTCCATAGCATTAACTGTATACTAGAAAACCATTGAATAAAATACTTTATAAAAACGTCATAAACAACACTTAAAGTCACTTGAATCTGAAAGCAATTACAGTTTATCAGGCCTGTTTTTGTTGTGCCTGATGGAAGAAAGCTTTAAGAGAATGTAAAAGCTTCCTGTCGAGATATGAAGACTATACCTCGTGATACAATATCCATGTTACATGAGAAAGAGAAAAAAGCCCGTTCTGAAAATACAACTCAGTGGGAAATATGAAAATATTAATATATAATACTAAGAATCTAAAACTTAATATCTTAAGTCTATTTTTAGTGCTAGATTTTGTTTGAATGTTGAAGGGTATTTCTTTGAATATATTCAATACATCAGTTTTTCTTATATTCAGATCGCTAAAGGTCTTTATTAATTTTAATAACTTCAATTATATATATATAGATCTTTATATTTTAAAACAATTTTCATTGCTTTTTCTCTTCCAGACCATGTTGTGGGACTAGAAAGTGGGACCCTGTGAAAAGAAAATGGAAACGCAGTGCTACCAATAAGTTTCAATGAATTCATTAAATAATAATAAACTGAGGGTAATCAAGAAATCGTAAAGCTAACAAAGTTAATTGAACTATGAGGTAATTATTTGATAATTAGACGAAGATATAGCGAACGCCGGGTTCGTTATTTACAAATATGACTAAAAATAAATCAAATCTTTAGCCAGTTCGTTAGTTTAACAAGTTCATCCAAATTGTTTAACTCGCATCGGTTTAATATTTTAACAATGCTTTAGTTTATGTTTTCATCTCTTCCAGCAATTTGAAATTTTCTACGAAAATTAGATGATTAATGCAATATATGAATCAATCATAATCACGAATTTGCTTTAAAGGCAGCGAGTTTACACTCGAATTGGCTTTAAAACGCTTATGTTTTTTAACCCTCTGACCCCATGGGGATCAGCAGTAAGTGTACGGACTTACATCGTTAAAATTCGAGGTTCGATTCCCCGCGGTGGAAAGAGCGTAGACGAATTATGGTGTAGCTTTGCGCTAAAGCAAACAAACAAACTTAGAGTTATACCATCAGTAAAATAATACAGTGATTATCGACTTTATTATGTTGTTTTCTACTTAAAGTAGCATGTTGGTTATAAATCTTTAGAATGGATGTGAAACCTACAACGAGGAACTGAAGATGTTCTTTACTGTGAAGGTGTCTTCCAGACAATGTATCGCAGAAGAAGGAAAAAAACAACAACAGAAAAATCAATAATTGAAGCACATCTTTTACCTAACAAAAGCATTACAGGCCGTTCAACATTAACATTATCGTCAGCATTTTCCAGAAGATGTTATGCTATGATGTGTCTAAGCACCAAACATCATTTGTTTAACATAGCAGAGAAAAACTCTCATATCTCAGGCTATCGGTAACAATGAATTTTTCGAAATGTTTGAAAATGTTACGGTAACAGTTCATTAAAAATAAATAAACGTAAACGATTAATAAACGATACGTATGACATTAAGCGTTATCAAATGCATGTAAGTATGATATATGCTTGTTACAATATAGTTAGATTAAAACGAAAACTTGAAGCCCTTAGAAGATCAAAATGCAACAGAAAGTTTTAACAGGAACTAATTGGAGTCCAAGAACTAATTTGCTACAAAAAATCGTATTAAAGTTTTCAAAGAATGTTGGACATCCACTTTTTTTTACGTTTTTTTTTGTAATAAAATAAGTGGACTTAACTTTGGACTATTAACTTCTTAGAAATTCAGCTCTCGTCAGTAACTGAGACACTGCGTAAAGTCTGCATTCTGGAGGAGAATGTAAATGGCAATATAATATTCAATACAAGGAAAATATCCTAAGTCCACAATAATCATTAGTGAAATGACACCATCATAGTTAAATACCTTGCAATTATATATATGAGACGTTTTAGCTTCGAACATTTCTGATGGAGTCTTTCACGGTTAACGTAAAGTGCGTGAGATTGCATTGTTCAAAAGTGTTTGTTACTAGTTTGAAGTATGTAACAATGTACTGAGTATTTGGTTTTACGGACCTTTGACTTTCGTGAACTTTAGAACAATTAAGATTTGTTCTTGGAAATGTTACCGCTGCTATAAAAGCGTTAAAATTATATATAAAATGAGCTTTTCACTTGTAATCTTATTTGTACTTGGTTAAATTTGTAGCATAAATTTGAATTAATAAGGTGTCCAACTGTTGATGATTTTTAGCTTTTGTTATAAGCCATAGTTTCATTGCAATTGTAGTCGTAAATGTAATCGCAAGTATTTGGATTTGTGCGTAACATTACTATGTCCAAAGTAATGAATAAACTTAACAATCTTTGTTACAGTATTAGAAATTATGTAGAATCAAAAGTAAACTTCTGGTATACACATAAGTTAATAAAGAGTAAAGTAGGCATGTCTAAAGAATCGCTTGTTATTTGTGCTCAAAATAACTGGAGTTTATGTAAATTGTGCCATTTCTAAACGGTTCAAGTTGTATACAATAAACTTAGTAAACTACTCTTACTTGGTGTTTGGTTATGACTAGAAATGACATGGAATGTGTCATTATATTGGTTTTATCATCAATTATATTTTCAAAATACAAAGAAAAGAAATCGTCACGATTACCCCAAGTCATAGAAAGAATTTTTAAATGGACTGACATTGTCATTATTTCTAACAACTATTTCCTCCAATAGGTCAACGGTAAGTTTACAGACTTACAACACTAAATTCCAAGTACGATTCTTCACGGTGGCAAATATACTTTTGTGTAGCTTTTGACCTTAAACTAACTAACTAATGACCAATTACTGTTGATAAAAAACGTTTCTATGTAACATTCCTTACCAGTTAAGTTCTACTTTTCATAGAAACAAATGTTAATGGGAATCAAAAAGGAACTTATGAATTCATTCTTTCTTATTTTTCTAGGTCTATATTGTGCAGATGATTCGTGAGAAATTCTTTCTTTTACATCGATGTTTGTTTTTCGAAAAATGTGAAAAAATGCTGAAAACTAGTTATTTTATTGTTTTTAACAAAAATGTTGTCTGTAGAATACGACATAGTCATAATTATTATTATAACCTTTTTGACATCAAAGCAGTCCCTTAAATGAGGAAATTAATCACCAAATTTATAGCGTCAGTGCTAGAAAATAACGATCGAAACCCTACGATACGATGCAATACCACACGTAACTCAACACAGTTACACTTTTTAAAAGATTACTAACTATATTACACAGGCACACCTTGTTAGTATCCTTCAAGAGTAAGCAGCAAGCGAGTTCTCGATCAGACTCGCATGAAATATCCAATTAAAAAGATAACAAGACAAACTGTGAAAACAAAATAAATAAACGGTACCTTTAAATAAAAGAAAATTCTACTCATCTGGAAAGATATCCTTATATGCGAGAGAAATGACATTAAAGTTGACCCACAATACCTCATTTCATATCATTAACAATTGTTTAACTATACATCTTCATTTATAAATTAGTTGCTTATTAAAGGCCTTGTGATTCATCCTATATAATCAACAGCACACAGAAGCTACAAAAGCGATACAAAAAATAATAATTCAAGTTTATTTGGTAGATGACAAGAACTGAATAAACTGTTGTTATAAGATATTTTTAAACAACAACTTAACAAAAATTCAAACATTTAGTTTTCTTTACGATTTTCTAACATTCAGAAAGGTATCTTCAACAATATTTTATGAGCTACTTCACAGACTGTATTAACATTTCACCTCCTGGTATTTCAAGCACGGTTTTTATAAGCTTTTCCACTTATCCAAAAAATTTTAGTTTTATTAAATGCCAGATGTAAGCAAATTTTAGTTTAAACTTTTTCTGTATCGTGTTATAGTCTCATTAGAGTGGGAATTTTTTCATATATGTATATATATTTTCTATTATATCTAAGTTTATTATGTTCAACAATATCTAAATTTATGGTTATTTTGGTATAAAAGGATACCAAAAGTTTTTTTATTTTCTTCTCGGACTTTCCAAACTGAAAAAAACTCAAGTTAAGACAAGCCATCTACTTTCGCAGCTCAAACTATTTCTCGGAAACGTACATAATCCACTCAAGTTTCACTACCGCTTTTCAGAGAAGTTTAAAGACATACACACAGCTCTTTTACCTGTCACTCATCATTTAGTCCAAGATATTCTACCTGAGACTGCCTCACTGACCTCTCCCACGTCTCCATCTTTTAGTATTTGATCTATATTCAAACATTCAACCGAATTATTTCATAATTTTATTTTTAAAACTTAGATATTTATTCCTTTCTGCCACCTTTTCATTCCATCCAGTATTCTTTTTTTTAACGGCCTCAGTCTTTTTTTGTTTAAACAAAGATTTATTCTAAACTAGCTAATCGTTTTTGTACCTTTTTCAATTCTGCAATTTTTTTGTTTCATTCTGCCCTTTACCTGTTTTTCCTGACGTCTATAACAAGCTAAAGCTTTAGAGTCAATAAGTTCTCATTCTTTGCGTAACGTTTGATCAACCATTTTTCGTTATTATGCTATTTTTCTCCTAACAGACTAACGTACAACGTGATCTTATTTATTCTCAGTGCACCGTAAACGCTGCCTTTTCTATATTTTATTTACCTAATCTGTGTATGTGTGTCGAGAATTGTTGTGTAGCGGTTTCAGTTCTAGATTGCAAACCGTTTTAACCTGTTCTGTTTCTAGTTTCTTGAGTTTGATTTCAGTTAAATCTGTTTTCCTGCAAGTATGACTCTTTGTTAATTAAATACTTTTTTGTTTACATAAAACATTTTGATGCAATTTCTCAGCTTGAACGTACTAAACTACAGAGCTGAGAAAGGGAAATACGTTTATCCAGTTTTACTCTCAGGATGGTTGTAATAACTTATTCTGAAGCTGGCCATATTTTCCTCACTTTTGTACTTCACATCATCCTCCAGCATTTAAAAAAGCTTTACATGGAGTTTTCCTTGCCGTGTGAATCCATTTGTTCATAATAAATGATGATATTACTTTTTATTCTGTCTTCTTTCCAAATACACATTCGTAGGAGTTTTCATATTTCATTATGTTTAACCTGATTCATGAGCTAGTTTATCGAGATGTCTGATATGTATGTTTATAAATTCACGAGCTAAGCGAATATTTTGTTATTTTCCATTCTAATGCAGAATAAAAACTCCAAAAGATTCTCTATTATTGTAATCGCTTTTCTTTTTCCGAGACAAATATGTCTTCCACGTGCGGAACCTCATTAAATATACTCTCAAAGATATATTTCTACAATCCTATCAAATCTTGTTTTCATTAATCCTTCAATAGAAACCTTTTTCATACTATTTTACTCGCTAACTTGAATTTTTTCAATAAATACCAAATAACGTTATGAAGCGAAATAAGTCCATACAGATTAACTTTCAAACGTTTTCCCCAATTTTTAACCACACTCTCTGATAGAAAACAATCCTGTTTCTGTTCTTTTCCTTTAAAAGATCAAGAACTATTTTTAATGAAGATAATCTATAATAATAAAGACGAATCTGTGGGTTTCTCTCTGTGTGTTACTGGCATAACTCCAGGAGGAAAAAACCTAGAAACCTGAAAATTTGCACACATACTAAGTGGACCCTGTAGGTGTGCACCTGAGTATTATTACTTATCCACGTTTACGTGCGAATCTTTATATGAGGCAAGATATGGAAAAATCAACATAGATAATAATACATGACCACCGTAGTTCTAAGAGGAAAGAGCCTTAGCAACAAAAGTATATAGGTTATACTTTTATGCTAAAATGGGTCCAGAATACACACACTATCAACTTAATAACCCGAGCAAAACCGGGTACTTTCACTGGTTAAAAATATATTTTACGGTTTGGAGAAGGATATAAAGGTATTCCGCCTCTCTTTATCAAGGTTTATTTCCATAATCTGTATTTTAAGTATGTTTATTTTCTAAACAAATTCAGGTTTTGTTCTTAGTTATTTTTTGGGAATTTACATAGATGTATCGCTGTTAAGTCTTTTTCTTCTCACCAGGTGTATTTCTTGACAGTGATAGCTTATAACCTCCCAAACTGTTCTCCTCAAGTACATTTAAGACTTCAGTGTGACATTTCCTTTCACCTTTACTTCCCCAGTCGTTTATTTCTCATTAATATTATTCTCTTGATAATAGCCTTTGTGTTTTCTTTATTTTGCTATGCCTTACTTTCCTTTGTCAAAGTTGCAGCTTTTTTGCTGATCATAAACAAGAATAGACAAGCTAAGAAACCATATATTGTTTTTCATGTCAATTTCAAAATGCAATGTCAAAATTCGTAGTAAACCAAACTTTTGTTTAGCTTGAAATGATATAATTTGTCAACTTATTTTTGTATTGTTTATACATATGCTCATTACAGAGTTTGTTTAGAAGTTCTATAACATTGTTCTTCAGTAAATGAGAACTCATTTGAGCATATTTTAATCTTTTTTTTGTAATATCGTTGATGAGAGTTTTTATTTTGATTTCATTTTTACTTTTACATTTTATTCAAGCCATTCTACATTAATAAATATGTTTTGGTTCAACAAACGGATCTTTTTTTAAACCATTTCGCAACACTACTAACGAGCTAACAATACACTAGTAGCCATATTCTATAATTACGAGCATGCTCTGTGAGTTGCCAAGTATCAACCCGCCCTCATATCAAGTGGGGGTGCACGATTTCTTATGCGCACGTGCTACGTGATCAGCATGCAGCTGTATCAGCTAGATGAAAAACATGGACTACGTAGATTCTTTAGATCGAGGTTCTAACTATGATCTAACCTATGAAAGCGAATTTTTAAGTTCTACACATCTAAGTCGAGGGTTCTGTGTTGAACAAGTCAATTCTATCATAGCATTCGGTGTCTAAAACGTGAAACTCTTACGTGAGGACGGACGATACCGCTGCCGAAGTTTGACACAGCTTTGCTCGAGTGCTCTTGGCTGAAAACAAGAAAGCTAAGTTGTATAATTTACCTTAGCATTGTTTTCAAACTAAGTGTAACCTATTGACATCTAAGGTTGTACTTGAAACAGTGCAATTTTTGAAATATACCTTTCAAGGAAACAAAACAAGAGAAAAGGAGAAAATCTTATGTTCATAACCCTGAAAAGTCTTTAACCTAGTGAAGAGAGCATTACTGCAAGAATAGAGGTAAGGTTAGAAACAGTAATGTTGAATATGCAAAACAAGTCTTAGCCAAATATTCAACCAAATAAAAGGTTGCCATCCTGGCTAGATGGAAGAAAAAATATAGCAAAGATATCAGTGAAAGCCAGTAAATGTCGAGAGATAGCTTTAAGAGCCCAACCACTCTCTAGACTTAGTACCAAAAAAAAGCTATGAGTCAAGTATAAAACATTTTTAAATAGAAATTTGGAAGTAGGAATGGGTATACTAAAAGTAAGGAAAGAGGGTAGGAATGGGCGGGTAACATTACAACACTTGGTGGTTGTTGACACAGTGCAACATAAAAATGGGTGTGACCATCATTCCGTCCATTTCTACTTTGTGTTTTACTTGAATTTAGTTTTATAAGTAGCTAGTCCTTTCTAAATACTCAACAAATTTAAAATTTTCAAAAATCAGCGGTTTTGATACTAATCTGTTGGCCCACCCTTTACCAGTCAGATAGCTATAATGTCTTTCATAAGCAGAGTATGGTATGACTATTGGAGCCTTCCTGTTTCACTCCCAACATCAAACATCCCCCTTATGATGTCATGAATTTCGTTAGGGTCACATAATTTGATTACATACATGTATCTGTACTTGGTTGCTAAAACAAAGTTTGCAACAGAGAAATTTAGCTACATACACCTTTCATTTAGTTTGAACAATAACAAGTTACGAAAAGCACACGAAGTAGGAATGAGTGGGACGATGGCCCACCCACTTTGAGGTTGCACTGTGTCAAAAACCACCGAGTATTGTAACGTTATCCCACTCTACCTTGCTTCTTTACTTTTTGGTGCTTCCATTCCTAATTCTCAAGTTTTTTTATTGAAAAATTGTTTACACCTGTTTAGGTGTATAAATACATGTGGTTTCTTTCTTTTGTTATTATTCTTTTGATCCCCTGAAGAGCTACAGCGTCTTAACAATCAATGAAATGTACGTCTTGTTGTAAAAAACAACAAAATATAATGTTTTATCTACTAATGGGTGCCCTTCTAGTGGGAATGTCGTTGACGAAGATAGTTTCTTTAACCAGTTGCTCAGAAACACTTGTTATCAGAATGTATCAATAATAGCATCTGTCACCAGACAAAAAATATGGTTGTGAAATATTATGATTAATCTAAGAAAAATACAATTGAACAGGCTTGACACATGTAATATACGGATGATTTAGTTCAGTTGATCAGTTCTTCTAAGGTCAGGCTTCAACTATTTTCCACCATATAATGCGAAGGTCATTATAGAAACTTTCAGTGGCAGCCAACAACCAGACAAAAAACATTTCTCAGATGCAAACAGGAAAGAAAGGTTTAAATAACGCTTAAAGCATAAACTGTAGAAAATTGTTTGTTTGCTTGTAGTTAAGCACAAAGCTACACAATTGGCTATTTGTGCTGTGTCCACACACCACGGGTATCGAAACCCAGTCGTTAGTGTTGTAAGCCTTAAGACTTACAGTTGAGCCACTGGGGGGTGGGGTGGACAATTAATGGCTAAGAATATTGATAGGGCCTGGTAATTTGCATTTTATCTTTTTCTGTACTAACGGTAGAGTAAAACCATGGAAGAAACTACTCAATGCATTTGACTTTGTTTATGTTTTCTCGACAATATAAGTTGCTTGAGGTAGTGTAATTGTATGGGAAATGTCCTGGTGACAGGGATTAGGCCTTTATATTCCTTCAGGAAATCTAATAACATACAGCGTGTACCTGATGACCTCCCTTCTCCATACTGTTTCATTCCCACTCTGATAGACAGGAACAGTTCCAAAATACTAATACAATAATCCATCACACTTGTATAATCTGAAGTTGGTTTTAGCGGCTTGACAATGGATTCAGTCATCTATCATGGCCAGTATAATTATTGGATCTCAGTCCGATTGATCACCTTTAAGATGGACTTAAACGTCTCGTTCCCGACGGTAATCCTTCAACAATATCAGTTACAACCTATACATCTTGACGTATGAGCTGTAATCGAATAAGACACCTTCAGAATCTTGTGAAGTCTACACCATACCAATTACGGCTGTTATCTTACACTCTCACTAATTAATAAAACTTAGTACATAGATCAAGCACAATCTATAAAAAAGTTACACATGAAAAAAATCTGTATGGAAAGTATTAAGATTATACAATTTTTTCGTATGCAAGTTTTCAAAATAAGTTTTTCTTCTTACTTTTAACTTAACATTCATTCAACGTTTAAATCTGTATGTATATATATATCGAATTCTAGAGTCTCTCAAGAGATGGCGTCGAAATCAAGAATGTTTTATTTTAAGAAATAAGCTGGAATGTATACAATTTTTGTTCGCTTAAA
Source organism: Limulus polyphemus (assembly GCF_000517525.1). Classification (NCBI taxonomy): domain Eukaryota; kingdom Metazoa; phylum Arthropoda; class Merostomata; order Xiphosura; family Limulidae; genus Limulus; species Limulus polyphemus. Next base: position 331,458 of record NW_013666623.1, on the reverse strand, counting down.
TCATTATCAGAATAATTTGCATGAACGGCAGCTGGCACGACTTTGTTTTATTGGAATCATTTCCATTAACTTCGGATTGGAGAATAGTTTTCAACTGTTTGATGGGTCCGTATAAGTATAAAAAGATAACATTTTAAGTAAAATATTGCTTTAAGCAAAAATTCTTGTGTATCATGACAATAAGTTTTACCTGATGGTGAAGAAACCCCCAAAAAACTCACTTAAAAATAATACTGATTTAGAGATTAACGGCAAATGTCAAATAATTATAATCTATATGTTAATTATTGGCAAAATATTTTGAGAATATGTAATTACTTTTGTTCTACCCACAAAAACACTATCGATTATAAAAGATACAATAAAGGCACTTATAGTAATCGTATTTCATATCATAATCTTCTTATTTCTTAATATTTTTTCTCTCGTTGCACTACATATAAATCTATCACAGGTTTATGAATTTTTACCACTCTCTATTCTTCAAATTTTAAGGAAGTAATCTAAAATTTGTTATGCCTTCATAGTAACAGCTTTTCCTGACACTAGTATAACTTACTTGAATTGCGTAAACACAAGTATATAGTTCTTAAACCTTTAAAATAAGAAACGTAATAACTCTTAACCTTATATTTGAAGTGTCTTTTCAATTATTCTAATAATTTGAAGAATATTCATAGACACATTGACAATTCTGCTAGGAAACAAAATCTAGTATTGTGTGCCCACTTAGCTGCTTTATACTCTAGCAGTTGATAGAGCTGTTCTAGTTAAATAAGTATGCTCTACACAACGACAGGAATGAAACTGAATCATCATTTTTTTATTTCTTTATATTGTGTAAGTATTCAATATTCCACAGTAAGGCTGATGATATTCCTAGCATGTAAATTTCTAAAGTGGAATAAGTATTTGAATAATAATGAAAATATCAAATTCGATTTCAACAATCTCATCTCTAACGTGGCGTGTATGTAAAGGTTTATTTATATATCAACTAATACTCTTTTTTTTGTTCTCACAGATTAAAAATCATATCGTTTTATCTTTTCATAAAGCTGACAGCAAATTAAATACGGGAACATAGAAAGCTTATACGTTATTATACGAAATTAAACTTATTTAACAAATTTCACGGTCATTACACCTACCAAGAAATCAGAGACTGGAATTCTTGCCAATTTGTTTACTACAATTGCATAGAGGCGTCACTGTTGACACAGCAAAGAAATAGACAGTGTGTTTGTGATTATGTAACTTTTTGCTTACCAAACGTTATATCCAGCCATCGGAAAAACCGCCTAAGATGTTCAAGAAAAATCTATAATTTCGTAAATCCTTACGATCATACAAATTGTTTGTGTTTATATTATGTAAAAACTAATTATTGCTAATACTGTATGTGATAAAGTCAACATTTCAATTCATATCTTCTGATTTAAAGATGCAAATTATTCGGAGTCACTGTGTCTCAACTGGAATATATCGATCAACTGTAGTATCGAGTGCAGCTCTACAGTTAAAAAACTGTAAGGGTGACGGTGAAATCCTATTATCTCAGTCTGATAAGAGTAGCCTAAGAGTGTTGGCAGTGGATGGCGTTGGTTAGCCTTCCTTCTAGTCCAGTGTTTCTCAAACCGTGGTCATCGAATACGTACGCGAAACGGAAGGGTAAAAATAAAACAAAACGTTCACCTTTCAAAAATAATAATACAAATAGATATTTATTTTCATTATCAGAATCATAATGGTATGCGAATTAGTACTAAATTTAAAAATAAGTAAGCCAGCTTCTAAGGGTTGAAAACCACTGCTCTAGACTATTACCTCAAAATAAGGGATGTTTAGTGGAGATAGCTCTCGTTAAGCTTTCGGCAGAATCCAATTAACAAACAAATGATGATCTGCCAGTGTTTCTGTTTAATTATGTCTCGATTAATCGTTACAACCAATTGATCTAAGAAAGTTTGAATGTTGTACACTGCTACTAGAACCAAGTCATTCTAAGGAAACTTCCATGTATTCTGAATTACAATCGTATTATTAAATCTTCTACAAACATAGGTGTTTTTTTTTACATCCACCTTTCAGATTCTGATAAATTGTTGTTACTAAGAGTGGAAGGTGATTATTTTTGTTCACATTATAAGTCTCTACCAGTCGTTAGGCTTCGCGAATAGTTTTTTATTCTTAAAAAAATTAAATGGAAACCTTTTGTTTCTGTGCAGTGTCGCAAGGTAATTGTTCTGCAAATATAGTGTTTAGTGTCCTTTACGGTTTCAAAGTAAAATATCAACCTGTTCTGGAATAATACTTTTTATACGCAAGTTTAACATAAAACTAATGATTCAAGAAATAAAAGAAATAAGGACAATATATGTCTAAGTCATTTTAATTAAAAATGAATAAAAAATTACGTCGACAATGTAAGAATAGCTAGAACAGTTAAAAAAAACACATGTGTTTTATCTTTTTAGTTATTAAACTGTATTTATCTCCATTACTTGAAAATAAAAATAAAATGCATTTAGGTTTTGCTGAGTATTGCTGAGAATTGTTTGATGATAGTATTTCCAAAAACAACCTACTTGAGTTGTATTACGTATATATATTGTTTTCTTACTGTAGGAAAAGAAGAAAATAAAAGAATTTATGAAGATATAATATTAAGATATCAAAATGATAAAACAAATGTTGGCAGTGTTTGTGTTACGATAAAAAAAACAATTTTCCAAATGAAATATGCAAGATAAACACACTGTAATAGAAAAAGGTACGAAGATTTTAATCCAAACACAGTACAAGATCACCTTAGAAGTTGATCACTTTTGTTATTTTATGTGATATATTGCAGAGTTACGAACAGTTCCTAACGAAAATAACCAAAATCTAATACTTTTTGAAAAGCAAACAATATAACTTTAAGTCTGTTTGTGGTAGAATATGACATTGTGATACGAAAAGTTCATAACGAAAATAATAAAAAAAATCTAATACTTTTTGAAAAGCAAACAATATAACTTTAAGTCTGTTTGTAGTAGAACATGACATTGTGTACCAGAAACCAATACTTACAAAAGAAGAGGAAGAAAAATGTTTTAAAGGGTTTCCAGACTAGAGGGAAGGAAGCAAACTAACAACACCCACCGGCTATTCTTTGACTATTATTGTCGAATGGAATAGTGGGATTTGACCTTCACTCTTACAACCACCCACGACCTAAAGTACGGAGCGAAGATTTGTGGAACAGAATTCGAACCATGGATCCTTGATTCAGAATCAGGGTACTCTAATCACTAAGTCTCATCTAGCTCAGCTTGTGTTGTGCGCATATATCCCTTGTGTAACTTTGCACAAGACTTCAAAAACAACAACTTACTAACTAATATGAAGATCATGTTTAACTTTCAATGCGGAAATGTTCATTCATAAGCTATTGGTATTAGGTCAGTGATAAGAAAAGTGTATTGAATTAATTTATTGCTTACATTTCTAGAAATCAAATGTATTATGTGACTTAAAACATAAATATGAATTCTGTGATATTACAACCAGATGCCCCCAAGTGGTACAGCAGTATGTATGCATACTTATACTGCTAGAAACTGAGTTTCAATACCCTTGGTGGGCAGAGCTCACATAGCCCATTGTGTGGCTTTGCGCTTAATAACAAACAACAACTACAAACAGATTTGAAATTTCACATCATGTAATTTGATTATATATTACGAGATATTCAGCTGGCCTCTTATTTTCCCACTAAGCGTCTTTTAAAAGATAACGGTTTTTATTTGTATATTAATATTTACTTCCGATCAAAACAAGATACATATTTAGAGTGAAACTAAAAATATACTTGGAAATGAGTATAGCTAATTAAATATACTTTTCTTACGTTCTCACTTATAACTGTTAGAATGCAATGTTTCATGATTTGTTATGTTTCTTATCGTTCTAAATTTCACTCTAGATAGGGGTGTCTGGAAACAAAACTAGAGCATTAAGTAGTGAAAAAACAAGTTTGGAGAAGTTTACTTCAGTTGCACACTCAAAATGTTTTGTGGCAACATTGTTTCTATGTTGTTATTCCCTTATCTTTCTAAGAACTTACAGATTTAATCACAACTATATATTAAACATTAAGCGATATAGTACCATCAGCTCACATTAGGAAGAATTATTATTAATTGAGAAATGTGCTGATTTGTTTAACAGTTAAAATATAGTGAAAAATGTACAAGCATCTAAACTAGAAACTAAGATATTAAAGGATTAATGAATCAATAAAATATCAAAATACATTTGTCGTTAAATTATGTATAATGTAGAGAAAAGCAATTCAACATGCTATATAATCTTTACTTGAAAAGTGTTTAAGTGTCGAATTCTGAAATTTTAATAACCACTAACAGTGATAACGAAGTATTAATTGGGTGAAATTTCACTCCACCAAGGAAGACCTGATTACGCTGTATTATTATCTAGATAAACCTGCTGTTTTAAAGGCAGAGAGTTCAATAATATCTTAAAGGCATGAGCGAAGCTTCACATTAATGTAAAATTTGAAACTGGTTCTCATTATTTACAATTATTAATACATTCGGAAGTTACGAAATAAATAAATTATTATATATTAACTTGAACCCAATTTCAAACGTCTAACTGTTATACAAGTTCATTTGCTTTTAAGATACCTTCTAGGATTAATATAATGTAACTGAATATAACCTCTGTTTAAAACTAAAGAGTTATATACCAACATAGCAGGATTGTGTGTTAATTTAACAGCTAGGCGTACTTTGATAATTACATAATTAACGAAGGAAGTTTTAAGTTCCTATATATATGTAAACGCGGTTTAAGTTTCTGTACAATATCATCCATCATCAAGGGACTTTCATAACACCTAATATTCAAAAGTAAACTAAACCCCAGGCAATATTCTCTCAAAACGTTGAATGTCCTCATATATTTAGTTACGTAGTAGAATTTGCATAGATTTATTGTTAATTCGGATTTTCCTAAATGTATAATTTTCGGAGAATTATTACATTTTTTAATTTTTATAGCTTTAATTATTTATTCATACGATAAAATTGAACTAATTTCCTTTATATTGCTTGTCTTCAATTCAAATTATTAATGCAAGCGAATTGATACTAAATTTCTATCCGTTCAGTATGACGTCCTTAGTTTTTCTGTTTATCATGAGTTCTATCTTTTAATTTTTCTGTCTGTCTTTCATGTTATATATGCATATGGAAAGATATTTTACAGTTACATGTAAAAATTAAAGGTTTTTTAAATTACAATACATTTTCCCACTGTCTTATTTCATTTCTAGGTGTTCTAAAGCTGATTTGATAATAAAAAGCTAAAAAGTATGTAAATATAATTAATACTTTGTTCGGTGATGCATTTTCTGAGTTTTCACTGAATCTGTAAAGGAATAAAGTCGGAAATTGTGTATACTTATATGAAATACCAATAATAAAGAGCACAAAGCGGTATTCCCAAAGCGAATTATGACGTTTAGAATTAGTTGAAAAGATAAATTGATGAAATCTTATATTAAATAATTCCAAAAGGGAAACACTTCTGAGCTTATTAGTGGTAAACCATTGATATTTTAGATGTCTACGAAGAAAGTTTTCAGACAAATCTCTATTTCTAGGGCTTACTTGTGACTGCAAAATTTTCCCCAGGAAACTTTGTGGGCAAGAAAAATCTGATTAATTTAATTACTCTGTTGTAGCATTGGTGTTTAACTCCTGATACTTAGTGGCACTTATTCAATTAATATATCAAGTAACTTTAAGGGAAGATAATTTTATCAAGTAATATTGTTTTTCTAAGCTCGGTCTTATGGTATTTTCTGAAGAATATTACCGGTAGCATTAACACGTAGCGGGAATCGCACAGAGAACACTTCGAAGTTATCGTTCCCAGAAGGATTTGACCCGATATGTGAATATCAGACTACAGAAAAAATCCTTCCAGGATTGTCATGGCATACACATAAAAACCTGAGCAATTATCAAAATGTTGATACAAGACTAAGTAAAAAAGCTTTCAGGACTGTCACGGCATGTGCAGTTAACCCAGAAAAAATTCGTCTTGAAATGTTGTTACCAATGTACGTACGAATATTGTTATCAATAAGGTTGTCTGCTTTAAAAAACAGGAAGTAATAAACGTATATTTTTATCCCAAGGAGGTTCATTATTTACAAATCAATTTTACTGAAGGTCTGGAAGGGTTTTTAACACATGATTAGCAAATATCAGATTTTAAAACTCAAGTAATGAAAAAAAGTCTTCTTATTGTCAATAATTTCCTGATAACACCATCAAATTGTTCTTGCTTTCTCGGTGCCATTTTCAACTGTTCTAAAAAGAAATTTTTATTTTTTATGAAATTCAATTTTTCGACTCAAATAAAAACTTTTGTTTATCGAGAATAATAGGAAAAAGTACGATTTACTGTTTACAAACAGAAAGCACTGTCGAGTCAAATGGTCAACTAAACAAGCTCAACAATTCGATATTCAATAAAAAATATTCCATTTGAAGAAGAAAATTAATGTCATGAAGTAGAGCTATAGTCAGCTATAGATAAAAAGAGGAAAATTCCCACAAGAAGCTAATATCCTAAAACAAGCCACATTCACTTTGATATAGAAATAAGCTTAAGACTGGCGTATTCTATAAATACAATACAATATTCCTCCATTTGTTTTCCAAAAGCCATTGAGCAGGAAACGATCGTGGAGATGTGTAGCAGTATTAATATGACAGAGGAAATAAAAAAGTACTGTACTTGATACTGATATATTGTTTTATATTAACTCATATTTCTAAAAAAGCAACTTTACCTTAATAATAGAGAGAGACTAGAAGAAACTCGTTACTTCACGTATGTAACTGGCAAGACTATACATTTTCCTTGGAAAGGTAACAATTTAAGTATATAGAACAAATGTGATTGTACCATATTTTATCTGAACGTTAATGTTTTTCTATAAAACCTACAATAAGGTGGCACTATAAAAAGAGGTTCTGAGGAAAACTCGCTAACAAATAATTCGGTTATACTTTAATATTTCTTTTTCAATTAGATCGATTGTAAAACATTTCGGTTATGCAGATTTTAGATTTTTTAAAATCACTTAATAATCATTTTTGCTCGAACAACCCTTTTCAACCATCACATTTAATGCTTAAAAATTTATTGACTGTTTTTTTTTTTAATTTTGATACCAACTTTCTTAGAGCTTCAAGAAAGTATTGGGAAAGTAGTTCCTTACTTGTATATCTTTTCAATTTATTTGCTTATACGTTTTTACTGTATTTTAAATTTTTTAAATTTGAAAAAAGGCCTTGACTAGAAGTATAGCTTTAAGTACAAAAAAGTAGGTAAGACTATATTGATAACAGATGTGCTTTATTGATATCGCTCGAAAATAAACGATTAAAGTACAATCAAGAAAGACAAAGTTAACGTTATTCAATAGAAACTCTTAAATATACAAACTTTAAAACTAGTAGTCATTGTCCATATACATTATTTTTTTCCTTTCAATCATAAGTTCTTAGAATCTAGCTCGTTGTAGCAAACTAACTAATTATTATCCAGTAATTATACAATCAAGAGAATCTTCAAATACGTCCATATAAACGAAGTTAAATATTTCTTTCATTTTAGCAATTTCCTTTTAAGTCACTAATAATATGTTCTCGAATATTGAAGTAAACTGGACATTGGCTGCAGAAGAACAGATAGCCTTAGCCATCGTCTAAGTGTTACAATATTCAATAACAGTAACAAATGCATGCCACTTAAGATGTCTAACAGACGAAGAATGATATCATAAACTCTTTAGTCTCTAGGGTGAATAAAGTTTACGATTATACAACAAACAGCAGAGAAAATTAATAATAATCTATCATAAAAACCAGAAATGTTAGTGGTTACTATAATAAGCAAGTGATAATAGGTGGAACTTTTTGATATAAACTACAGCACAAATAAATGAATGGACTATGTATGATTAGCCATTTACTATTACTGAAAACAAAAGAAATAATAAAAGTTATCATAAAACGTAGCTGTGGTTACGATAACAGACTGATAATCAAATCAGATTCAATGAAACTGTAAAACTCTCTCTGTCAGGACAACATATAGAGAAAGCGGTAAACGTATTAGATGTAAACGGTTGTGCGTTAACTGAATAATGTTTAGTACGAGACTTTAACAAAATTACAAGGTTAAAGAATATTAATTATGTTATTCACAAAAATCTATAGCGCTTAAAAGTCATATCCTCTCCAAAACCAGAAACATGTTTTGTTATATATCTACTTGAAACATGTTTAAAGTTTATGTTATCAGGAACTGGCTTCACGTTTCTTCTTCACCAAAATATACAGTTTGACGATCAGATAAAAATATCTTCATAGACCACTTTGGTCAAATATTTGATACGAAAAAGTAATTGTCTATTCATAAGAGACACATTTAAAAACTTTTTTTTATCTTGTTTTATCTTTTGTTTTTCAATGGGAACATAATACTTGAAGTTTTTAAAAGAAATCACGCAAAAAATCTCGTATAAAACCGTTGACAACAAGTCATTAGACATAAAGCATATTCGAGGAAGCAGATGGTATTGATGATTTATAGGTGATAGCCAAATTATTGGGCAACGTTTTACCAAATATTCCTTTGAATTTATAAATAAGCTGTGTATTATGCTCATTCTAATGAATAACAGTAATTTAAATAATTTTTTTAAAATCCTTATTAAGCGATTTTAGTACAATTACAAGTTTAAAGACAGTTAATTATTTTAATATGTGATTCACAAGAATGCATAGCACTTAAATGAAGTATAAAAGACATATCCTCTCCAAAACCAGAGACCCTATTTCACTGTATATCAGATCGAAGCATATTTAAAGTTTATGTTATCAAAAACTGGCTTCACGTGTCTTCTTCGCCAAAGTATACAGTTTGACGATCAGCTAAAAATGTCTTCATAGTCTACTTTGATCATATATTTTATACAAAAAAGTAAGTGTCCATTCATAAGAGACACATTTAAGTACTTCTTGACTTATTAACTTGTTTTCTCTTTTCCCAATGAGAAATAATAATTGAAGTTTAAGCGAAACCGCACGAACACCCCTACAGGAAACCGTTGACAACTAGTCGCTAGACATAAAACAGATGGTATTGACGACGTCTAGGTGATAGCCAAATTATTGGACAACGTTTTACCCAATATTTCTTCGAATTTCTCAAGAAGCCGTGTATAATACTCATTCTAACGAACAATAGTAACTTCATTTCATTCTTTTAATTTTTCGCCATCTGCTACAGAGGGTAAATTGAACCTTAGAAGAACGACTTGCACATCCTAATACAAAGGGTTTCGCCTCATGTAACAACGGTGGAACAACAGGTGACATGTTTAACACGTAATTATTTTGTTCATGCTAATATTTTCTTCCCTGCCCTTCAACAGTACAATGCTGCTACGGGTGTATTTTTAACAGCAGGTGTTTACCATAGCCCTGTCTGAGGAAGGATAACGAAATAGAGAGATTGATAAATAACATAAAGCCACAATATTTTGAAGAATGGAGTAAGGAATTTAGGAAAGCAGGATATTCTGAAACCACACATTCAGACAACTCAGGGTAAGATCGGGTCGAGGATATATATTGTGATAGAACTGTGCATGTATCCTGGTGCTGTTAACAAGATAACAAACAATATTCTGAAGTTGGTGAAGATTCACAAGTAAAGAACATAGCTTCAAACCACATCTAGAAATCAATAGCTGTTTCTCTGAGAAACATTATCTAAGAAAATGAAATAATAGCAATCTCATTAGATCACACATTTGTCAAGTTTCCTGATGCAGCTGCAATAGACTTTTGTGACTTTGATTCTGCTTATATGCGGCCTTAAAAGCTGTTGACCATGTATAATAGACAGTATGTTAAAACGTTTTCAAGATATGTGGTAAACATTAACCTTACCATCCTTCATATAAGTTTATTATATAACTTGCAATGTAAGGTAATGGTGCGTAATCCTGGCCATCATCTTGGGTGGGATCACAATGAAGGAATTAATTCCGAGAGCAACAGTCATCATGGAATCTGAAACATCTTTCTTATACAGTTTGATTAGTAGTAGTATTTAAGAACAAAAGTACAAATGCTTTCAGTCCTTAGAACTTGAAAAGTACGTAAGGTTAGAAACTAATGTAATCATAAAAAAAAGTGTTACCACAGTTTAAGCGCTTTTGGGAGATGGACCTTGAAGAAGAAAGGTTGATATTCCGAAAGGACTTGATTTCGTTAATTTTGATAATTCTTTCAAGAAGTTATTTTTCTCTTTAGTATTGAAGTTTTATAAGCACTGCTTTGACGTATAAGTGGATTAATTGACTGGAGAACCTTTTGTCTCACGAAGAAATCAAGCAGCAGTTTGTTAAGTGAGAAGTAACAATTCACTTAAGTATAGTTCCCGCCATTTTGAGCTTATTTATGAAACGCTTGTTGTTTCTTTACCAATACAACAATAACATATAGCCGTCATGAAAGAAACGAAGACGACGTTTGCTTTCTTTCACTAGGCAGTTGCAGTTCAATAAGTTCTCAAACTTACTATGTCTATTCTATTCTGCCTAAAGTTACACTGAAATAACATATAGTATTCTCACCACAAAAGTCCAAGCATCTTCTTACTTGCACTATCTTGACAGTGTTACTTGCACTATCTTGATAGTGTTACTTGCACTATCTTGACAGTGGACTTTATTCTAATTTAATTTTATTCAATAACCGTTATTTTTTCAAAGTTATTATTTCATCTAGACATGAATTATCGTATTTATATTTTGATTTTATACATATACATAAATATCAATTAGAGTAACAGTATCTTCCCACGTTCTTCATATTCTGTAGCAAAGCTATTGTGTTTTTGCAAAGCTCAATAAAAGCCTATGAAATATGTTGATGTTTTAGCTTTACTTATAACAGAAGCTAAAATTGATCACTTTTTTATAAAGTGATTGGCTCGTTTTGTTTGAATACAACACTGTCTTGTTTGCGGAAATTGACAGTAGTTTTGAAGGTTGCTGACAGACTTCCGTCTGGGCGAGATTTCCAACTTTTGTTCTTACAGCCAAATAAGGCCATAAAATTTTCTCGAAACTTAGAATTCATGAAACAGTAAGTGATTGGATTGCAGCAAGAGGATGTGTAAGCCAGTAAATGGAAGAAGGAGATACCGTAGTAACCGAGTCCTCGGTAAACGACGACAGGATCGAAAAGAGTGATGGTATTAAGAATATAAATTGGTGTCCAGCAAAGAAAAAATTCTAAGACAACGACGAACAACATTTTGATTACTCGTTTCTTCTGTGCAAGTGATCTGTCTGTGTTAGTGACTGCCTGCACTGACATGATGTCTGTTTCTCGAGTAGTTTGGTTCTCAGTCGTTAGTACACAACTGGATGAAGAACATGGAGAGTTAGGGTTGGATCTCACGAGGATACTGCGCAAGACATTCCGACTTGAAGATTGGCTACTTTTTATTGCACTTTGAGTTCTAGTTCCTAAGAGAAAAATATAAAGTGAATAAAGTCCAACGAATTACATATATAGATATATTTTACACAGACCATTTGAAATTATACAAATTTTCATTCACTTTTTACTTACAAGCTACAATAATGCTAAACATTAGTATTATAGCATTACAGTCGCTTGTTTTAAGTTTTCTTTTAACTTCTTTTAAGTAACTGAATCAATAATTATAAAACGGAGATCAAGTAATGTAATTACAGGTTAAACTTAACAAGTTTTAAAATTATTTGTTAATTGTAGTCTACATTTCACGATAATGGTAACTGATCAAATCAAATTTATTCTATTATAACATATTGAAATGAACTGTAACTGCAGTAAGATCACACTAACCTTGAGTGAATGAAACTTCGGGTCGCATAGCTCTCCACAAGGTGGCGGTGATGAGGGAATACGTAACCACCATAATAAGCAGAGGCACCACCAGGAGGAGAATGTCAAGCAATATATTAAAAAGTCGTTCAGCAGTGATAGTCGGCCAACTCTCTCGACATTTGTATTTATCTAATAAAGAAAAATAACGCAAAAAAAAAGAAATTATCTTCTGCCAGACTAAATTATTTCACAAATTTGCTAAAACAACTAAAAATTTGCTACTTTCTATTAAAAAAAGTAATAATATATTTATTTGATATTTATGCTTACCGCCCCCCCAGTGGCAGCGGCAGGTCTGCGGACTTACAACGCTAGAAACCGGGTTTCGATACCCGTGATGGGCAGAGCACAGATAGCCCATTGTGCAGCTTTGTGCTTAACTATAAACAAACAAACAATTCATGCTTACCTTATTCAAGATACAAAAGTAAATTGTTTATTGGATTGAATTTCAGTATCTACCCTGTATATATGTCTACATGATGTCATTTTGATAAGTCAAACTAATATATTTTTTATTAAAGTAATAAGTTGTCTTTACGATCTAGGTTTTAATTTCTTTAGTTAGCAGAACCTATATTTTTCTTGTAAGTGATTGTTTTACGAATGAGAACGTGAAACAATAACTTTAAACAGTTGTTGTTGTTGTTATTAAGCACAAATCTACACAAAGAGGTGCCGAAACAATAAATTTAAATGGTATTAATATTAGCTTCCAGATAGAGCGAGCTACCTACTTAGATCAAAAATACAAATGAACTTCAATTCCTGTATAATTAAACGAGTGGATGGGTGTGTACGTGTGCATGGAAAGGTTTTTTTTTAAAGTCCATTAAACTATATAAGAGTCGCCGAGACGCCCCATACGATCATCAAATACGCTCTGAACTTTACGTATCTAATCTCATATGTGAGTAGTCTAGGCAGGTCACTTAGCTCTTTTAATTACTTTAAATATAC
>NW_013666623.1:309688-317717 GCF_000517525.1 Limulus polyphemus | reverse complement strand
CTAGTCTTACACTGCTAAATTAGGCACGGCTAACATAGATAGCCGTCGTGTAGCTTTGCGCGAAATTCAAAAACAAACAAACAAGCAACGAGTTTTCACTGCATTAAATTATAAAACCTAACATATCATTATTTTTATTTTCAAATTATATGTGTAATAATTTCTACCAAGTGACAGTTATCTGGTAGTGAAGTAACTGAAAACAATATATAAGGAATGGAATGATAATAACATATTAAGTAATACATAGTTTCAAGCTTTCCATACAGTGTCACTTGAATCTAAAAAAAAAAAAATATTTTAATAGGTACGTCCAAATGGAGCTTCTCGATATCCAATGACGCTGTGCTATCAATATTGTCTTCATTTTCTCCTCAACTACAGTGTATGGAATCGAATAAGAAGTCACCAATGGAGAGAAAATTAGAAGAAACTCAACCTAAAGTGGCATATTATGTTTGTTTTTAGTGACAAACTCAATGGTTGTCGTGAAACTTGACTCACTGACTACTTTAAATGCAAGATTCACCACTAGCAAATTTGCAAACATGTTTCAAACATTAAGAACGCTACTTGATTTGTAATGAATAGCTTTCAGAACGGTGTTCCATTTGAGTGTCAATATTGTTTTAATCTTGGGGCAGACCTTGCTTTTGTAAATAGGTTGCACGTCTGTATAACTTTTGTGTAAAATTACTGTTTGATGTGTACAACATTTCTGACAATATCAACATTTTCGTCGCTCTGTTGACATTAAATGTTTATTTCTGTGGTTACTTTTATTGCTTGTGAACTACTTGTATATGAACATCCAAATAATTTTCAAATTCATTACATGTCTTTAAAAATAACCAATTTGTCAATTGTATTCGACATAAGTGTTTTTGTATATTGCTGACCAGTCCCTACATAATGGTCAATATTTTTTGTTTACTACTATATTACAAATGATAATTTAGAAATAATATCTTTTAAAACTAAAATGCTTAATTTCAATTGAAGTGACGCTGAATTTAATATTGTAAACTATATGGATATCATAACTTTGCTTCCCCTAATGGCACAGCAGTAAGTTTGAGAATATTTTAAAACATTATCTAAAAGCATTGCCTTCGAGTGGTCTATATTATATATACGGTACACAGGTGGTATGTTAGTTCTTAAAACTGAGAGCTTCCATGCCTCTAACAATGTTACTGTTCATCATTGCAAATAATCATGACGTTATTCTATCACCTTGACATTAAGCCTATAATACATACCTATAATTTTTATTTGCAAATTAACAATATTTTGTGAAAATCCTGGAAAACTGAGAGGTAACATGCGTAAATTTGTTTCATACGTATTACATGTCATTCTTCTTCTACAGAGACGATACCTCGAGATAGATGACTGTAGCACAGGCATGGACAGCTTACTTACAATCATTAGCAAGTAGCCCCTCTAGTTACTATATAAAGATGAATGGTTCGGCCAACTTAAAATATTTAGGTTAATCCCTAATTCACATACTAGGCCAACAGTGCAAAATAACCTGTATGATAATAATATATATATATATAACTAGATATAATAAACAATAGCAGAGACTCGCAAAATTCCTACGGTCAATTAGTACCTTTAAATACAGGATTTCTAGTTATTCTTTCACCAAAGAGCTTAACAGAATAATAACTTTTCACTATGGAAAAAGTTACAAAAATCTGTCTCTGTTTCCTAAAAAAAAAAAAAGGTTTAGGAATATAAATACAAATTTTGTCAAATGTTTGACCTCGTGACTTGATTATAGTCACAGAATATGAAAATCTAATTGAGGTAGGTTTACATCTGATGAACTCAATGTTTTTCGAGGAATAAACACTACTTCCTTGATATCTGCCTGTTATAATTTCAGCATCTACCATTGAAGAAAACAACATCCTAGCTAACAGTCTTGTTTCATTATAAAGTCCTTGTTTAGTATTCAAGCTTTGTAGTAATATTATATTCCAATTGTCTTAGGCCTAGCATTAGGTAAGCCTTTATTAAGTACGGCCTGTATTCGATAAAGACGTGGATTAACACTGTAACTTGTGTACGTTTTTTGCTTTAGTTTAGTTAGGGCTAAACTTTATTGTACCTTAATACTACCGATAAATAAACTTATAATGTTATTCTATGACCTAACGTTAGAGCTTTTTAAAAACGTTGTTCATCAAAGTATATTTACGTCCGCCTTTTGTTGAAATGAAGTGCGCGCGCATTTTGAAAACAGACAAAAACTGAGTATTGTTATAATAAATTCTAATCAATACTGTTATTGAAAGTAAGAGTAGTGAAAAAAAAGAGAGTATGCCATATGCTAGCTCCTGTCAATATTTGTTTATTGAAGATCGTGATTATTCTAACTCCGTTGGTAAGATCAATATAAGTACACAGAGATGTCTAGACGCTGTTGTTTTCTGATTATGTTTTGCTTTAACATAATCACTATCACTAATGTTTTGTTGTAATAATCATATTCATAAATAGTATTCTTAGATTATGTGCCTACGAAGAAAAACAAAATAGGGCGTTTTAGACTTATTTAATTATTATACGTAGTAATTCTTTATGAAATACACAATGAAATCAAATGATGTTTTTCTCCAAATTGACAGTTAGGTTCAAATCTTTGAATTAGTCCCGCTAAAATAATTGTCAGTTATCGGGATCAGCCAATTAACAAATTGATTTTTCTTCTGGTGACTGCCATTATTCGTAATTACTGTTTTTTTTTCTCACAGTATATTCGTTAATATATAAAATACGTAAATTTTCAAACGCTTCCCATAAGACAATAACCATATATATAAATCATTACTAAACATGCCTGGTACTTTTCCTTGTTACAAATTATAGATCTGTACTATCCCACATAAACATGAAGACGTTAAGCTCACATGATGTGATGGTTTAAAGTTTGACTCCTAATATACAGATGATAAAAAGATAGAGTTGTTACCTAACTGACGAAGATTTTAAATATTAGAACTTCTCTATAAAAGTTACGCAATTAGATATTAATTGAAAAGTAAGTATATTAACTTAACGTGTAAAATAAGTTTAGCAATTATGAAATTGTAAAAGTTAATTTTGTTTACATCAACTTTAAGAGCAGATAATAAAAATCTAAGATATACATTTTTACTTAAAAGTATAAAAATACAATTTTACTACGTATTGAAAAAAAGCTTGTTAAGAAATTAAATCCAATGGTTATCGTGCAAGGGCTGCGTATCAGAGTATCTAAGATTCGAGTCGTGGCATGACACTGAACACGTTCCGTCGTTTTAGCTGTGAGGGCTTTATAACTCTGTGTGTTTGTTTTGTGAACCTCGCGCAAAGCTGCTCGACGGCTACTTGCGTTAGCTGTCCCTAATTTTGCAGTGATAAACTGAAGGGAAGACAGCTAGTCAAAACCACCCACCGCCAACTCTTGGGTTACTTTTTACGAATAGTAGGATTGAGCGTTACATTATACTGCCCCAACGGCTGAAAGGGCGAGCACATGCGGTGATGGGTTTCGATCTCTCGACTCACAGATTACAAGTCAATCGACCTAACTGCCAAACCATCCCAGGCCCCTTATAACTGTGATATCAATCTTGCTACTTGGTTAAAAGTAGTCGCAAAAGGTTGTTCTGTTTGTTCAAAATACCGAACAGGAACATAATCAGCTGGCAGTGGTGTTTACCTTATGTTCACTGCTTGGCTTGTCTTGCACCTGGATGGTTGTCCTAAGGATAAAGGGCCAAAGCGACTGGGGAGGGTAATTTAACTGAGGATCTACTGCTGATTATCTCAACAATGATTGCATTTAAATTTATTTATATAAGGCTTTGCTTAAAACCACCTTCTATGTAACATGTCGTGTTCTTGTGTAACGTATCTTCAAAAAACAACATTACCATACGTATATGGACTCCATATTTTCTACGCACCATATAGTAAATTCAAATGGTTTATATTTCGGTTTTTTCTATATTGCATGCATTACATGTTGTTGTTTTTTTTTTGGGGGGGGGGGTACTTCACCCAAATTTTCGATCGTGTTTTACAGTTGCTCATTTTTTCTATATAGAAATCAGTTAACAAAAACAAGCACAGGACTCAACTTTGAATAATTTTCAATATTATTTAATGGGTTCCAAAATGTGGGTTTAAAATTTGATTTAAATATATTTTACTTTTATTACATGTTTATTCTGTGATACGACTTACAAAAAGATTATCGTTGATATTAAATGTCTTTAATTTTTGCTGTATATCCTGTAGGAGTCAGTTCATAAGAGCTTATTACACTTCGAAACCTTAACACCTAATGTCAACTAACCAGTGGAGTATAACAAAGACAAATTCACATGTCTGATTTTTTTGTGTTCGATTTCACCAACAAATTTCAATTTGAAACAAGGCATTAAGTGTAATTAAATTGTTTAGTAAATAGTCACGTTTTCTTTAAAGTTAGTAATAGTTCTTTATGAATATGGTTCTCGACGTAAATTAGATTATGAAAAAAGTTCAAAGAATTTTTCAAATATTTATAAAGCCACAATAATGTTTGAGAAATATAAGATATATGTTAAGAAATTAGAACTGTGAAAAGCATTATTATTATTACGATATGCGAATGTCCAGGAAGTAAAGGTTTTCTGGAGACTAGCAGTTTACAAGGATTCGATGTTAAAGCATACTTGCAAGAGGTTGATGAGTTCCTCATGTGAATATTGTGCAAGTAACTTTTTTTATTGTATAACATTTCTTTATGTTTCTCCTATAAACAAATAGTAACCGTTCTTTCACCTTATTTATTTATATTTATACTTTTCATATCAAAATGCTTAAGATTGTAAAGTATTGTGGCTAACTATATAACAATTATATTATGCAAGATGAATCATAAGCTCACAATGTGGTGGGAACTTCTAATGCTAAAATTCAGGGTAAGATCCCTACACTAGGCACAGCACAGATAACAAACAAAGTCATGTTAGGCGAAATATCATATTTCACGTCTATTTGATAACTGTAGTTCCCAATAGTATTAGCTGTTATCATTCCAATGAACACAGGTTTGTACAATCATCGGAGTTTGGCGACTATCCTCCAAGGAACTCTTTTCAAACCATCTGCAAGCCAAGAAAAATGTAATAGTATTTCTGTTGCGATGTTGGGTGTCATAATAAAATTGGACAGTGCCATCAATTTCAATGACAAATAGTTACCATGAGTTTAAATATGCTTAATATATTGCTGTCAGTGAATACTTTAATGCCAATATGAAATTAAAACATCAACAATTGTGACTTACGTGTCACATTTCTCACATAGTGACGAGTCATTCTCTTGTAGGAGAAAATTATGGGTCAGAAGACTATGATCAATGCAGAGCCTTGTCAGAATAATTTCTTCCAACTGATTACTTCATCAAATTAGATGCCCAGTAATTTGTGGTACGTTTATTCTGGAATGTCGTATGTGGTTTCTTACCCCAAATATTTTGCCAATAGGTAGACTTAAAATCCCGATAGAAATCAGGTATTATCAAGGAAAGTCAATTTTAATGTAGTATTAGCAAGCTCATTCTCTCGAAGTTAAAGAAGATACTGGGCTTATTGTTTATGAATACGTGGAAGAAATGTTAAACAATCCCAAGCTCTTCAAAGAGGTCAGTATATATGATATGATTAGTGTTCCACTTAGCTTATGGGTCATCAATGGCAAAAAAGATTCAATACAATTCAGCAGTGAACGTGGAATATGTAGAGGGAACTGTGTGAGAAACAACAGAGTTGCAATAAACA
This sequence comes from Limulus polyphemus, assembly GCF_000517525.1. Lineage (NCBI taxonomy): Eukaryota > Metazoa > Arthropoda > Merostomata > Xiphosura > Limulidae > Limulus > Limulus polyphemus. The sequence continues at coordinate 311,889 of NW_013666623.1, read as the reverse complement.
ATAACATAGTCTAAAACGTCACCTAAACTTAGGTCACCCCTAAAATTTGGAATGGAAGGATGGTTTGAGAAGTGTTCATTAAAAGGTAGGTTGTTTGTTTGTCTGTAGCTAAGCACAAAGTTACACAAAGGGCTATATGTGCTCTTCCCACTACGGGTATCGAAACCCGGTGTCTAACATTGTAAGTCCACAGACATACCGCTGTGCCCCTGGGGAGAAGAGAAGTAGGTACTTCTAGTTAGGAGTACCAGACTTCTTGAGGCAGTTCAATCAAAGATTGCAGTGGAAGTGGTAATAATCCATGGAGGGATGAACTAATCATTGGATATAACAATCTCATTCAATGTCAGAGTTGTTTCATTTGACTTTATTTGGATATTAAGGCAAAAGGGAGACTAGCAGACCATCTACTTACAAAAAGCATACTCCACCAAGATATGAAGGACACTGTGACAATTACAAAAGTCTTGCAGCATACTGCAAAGACAGTTGCATACACAAAAGGTAAAGTAAAGGTTCGTGGGGCTCTATAGACAAATTCTGAAGTGAAGAAGAATATAGAGTCTCTGTGCAGAACTGAAATCTGTGATGATATGCAGGGTCCAACATCTTTAATTCAGAGTTTCTGGCTAAGGCATAAACCATAGCTATATAATATATCTTTGATGAAAAATGGCACGATAGCTCTTGAGCATAGGACACCCATCTACTAGTCAAAGGATGGAAGAAAAGATGTCCTCGAACAATTGACTTTAAGTTGCTCTATGTATGAAATAAAAGTCAACTTATCGTCAAAGAGAAGTCCCTAGAACTTTATTTCTACTACCACAAGAACTTGTTCACCTTCCAAGGGTAGCTCAGGGTTGGGGTACAATTCCATAGGTGGCATAAATGCAAATAAATATTTTAGACGACGCAAATTTCAAATATTTTGCACTGAATTACTCATACAGTCTATTGAAGTTAATTGGAACTGTCATTCAATATACTGCATATTCAATTATTGTCTTAAAGTTATTAACATAAAAACTGGTTACAACTGTAGGAAAAGTAAATTTTCAATTATGGCATTATGCTGAAAATGTGATGTTCAAGACACATCACTAAGATACTCTAATTCACTGTGTGAACGAACGGAATAGCGTTAATACCACATGTACCAAGATTTACCTATCAGATAAAAAGATGCAGTAAAAAATGGACTAATTACCATGTAACCTCCATATGGAGTTTTAAGTCTTATCAATCTAAATAGTGCTTAAGAACAAAATATTTTTTCTTTAAAAAGTATCAGGTAGTCTATGTTGAACTGTTTCCTGTAAATGTTTCTCTGGGTGATGCATAGAAGATTGTTTGATAATTGTTGAAATACAAAAATGAGCTTTAATCATCCTCTCCAAAACAACATTTACACAGCAAGTAAAAACAATGGGTTTGTGATTAGAAGGAATATCTTATAAAAAAAAAAGAATGGTAATAGCGTGGTACCATAAATTGTTAAGATATTTCTCTATCAAATATTTTCAAAAGATTCAGAAGGAAATGAAAAGAGAGATGGCACAGCATCTCGTAAATGTACTGCAAGACCAATGTAGAGCAAATATGATTTATATAAAAAACAATCAAGCTGAAAATAGGCAGGATTATTTTATCGTGTGTCTCGATGGCAAGAAGGCAAGGAGCTGGTGGAGAAGTTTAAATGGTGGAAAAAGCACTTTTCATTGATGTTGGCAACCAACTCCTTCTTGATCATTAGAAAGCGTACTTCCGATTCACTTTCTAAATCGTATCCTGATGGAGGGAGAGCTGATAGAAGATAATTTAATTACAATCTGATTATGGCTTTGACATCAGATCTGTTGAACACAAATACAAGCTTTTTGAAAGGGCTTTCTTTAAAAGATGCCACAGTCTAATTTTTGATCCTGTCATGCCCTTTGACAGTCATAGATCCACTATTGATGAAGGTATCTTGAAAAATGTATCGAAGATTTTTGGGATGGTAAATACAAAAGATCAGTTACTTCCTTCATATAGTCATTAACAGATGATATGTTAATGACAGCAGGATCAAATTCTGAGAGAATAAGATAAGAGGACTAATTTGGCCTTATACAGTTTCTATTGTGACACATGATTTGGGTAGCTATGAATTGACTAATCCGTCTCACTAGAAAATAGTGAAAAGTGTTCAATGTCTC
>NW_013666623.1:296146-309593 GCF_000517525.1 Limulus polyphemus | reverse complement strand
AATTGCCTGCTCAAAAAAAGATGTAAGGATAGAAGGGGATCAAATGGACAGATCAAAGGTAGTATATTCATGACTCAGAATATGAGAATAGGAATATATTTCAGTACTAAAGAAAGAGAGAGATAGCGAACTAAGAGCAAAACTCCAGAGATCGACAAGTCCAGTTACTACTTCCACCACTTCAGAGTGCACTGTTCATTTAAGTCTCTTATAATGATGCAGGAAAACAGAAAGTGCCAAATAAGATCATGATGATCTACTCAATCAATTTATTCTCCTGGACAAATGTAATGCGAGCATGACGTGATGATATGACCAAAGTAAACACAGATAGTAACAGCCTAAGAAGATGTAAGGAGTGATATAGTCATGAAAGTAAAATGTTGGTCAACCTGCAGTGATACTCCTCCATGAACCTATCTGTCTCCCATTATGTCATTTCTGATCAAATAGAACTACAGAATGGTAAAATATACAGCCTTTTATTGAATGTATGACAGGAATTGATCAAGGCCCTTGATGTTATCAATATGAGAATGATAACCTATACAGATACACTGTGTCAGTGTGGTCATCCCTCCCCTCTCTAGACGTTTGATGAGATGCATGTTGGGAGCCAATATATGATATAACTCTTTAACCACCATCCGTTTTCTACATGGTAGATATATTAGCATACATGGACCCTGACCTCGACCAAAAAGACAAATCTCCATCAGATGGCTAGGATTCCAATAGGTAAGGTTAAGACTGAATAATTGTCCTGCATATCACAACTTAAGAGACTAGTCCCAATCATTATCTGAGATCACTGATAGAAACAGGTATGGGGTATAAGTCAACTTTTCCAGTTGATTGTTCATGAAGTGTCAGAGAGTTTTGAAATGGTTGGGAAATATTCTATAGATGAAACACATATATCTTTTTTGCACTCCCATTGTACGTATGAAACAGAGTGTAGCAACATATCGCTGTTTCCGAAGGGGGTATCATCATTTTCCTTGGCTCAGGATAAGTAATGGGTGTTTTCAGAGTCTTTATTCCCTTTACATCTTTCTCCTCAATCCGTTTTGGACATGATATAAAACAAAAGTGGTGGGAACCAGAGTAGTTGACACAGTATGGCTCTTTCCATTAGTCGTTGCTATCATGGTCTTTGCCATCACAATAAGTACAATCCAAAGAACCAAGTCAGGATGATTTGGAATATCTAAACCACTGACAATGGAAATATTGAAATAGAGAGTTAGAAATATAAAATTGGGTTTTACTTCTCCAATAACCTGACATTAGATAATCAATTTTGCTCAAATTGTACATTATTTAGAGTGAAAATCCATCTGACAGTTGATGTTTTGAGAAACAGATTCCCAGATCTTAATTTCTATACCGACTATGGAGAGCCAGCAAAATCCTTTATTCCCTTTTGTAAGTAGATAGGAAAAATATTATAAAGTTAAGTTTCTGATAAGGAATGTAGTATCAGTATTGTAGTACATGAATTGGAGATGCGAACTGAATGCTTATAGACTAATCTGTGTAAGGTCACTTGATAGTTATGTGTGTTTTTTATATTTTAAGCAGATAAACAAAAAAGAAAGAGCAAATAATTTCAGTGCCACCCTCTATGGACTCTTTTAAGAAGATGCACTACACTGTAAAAATATCAAACTTTGTAGATAGTGAAGAAATGCCAGGGTATTTTGGGTTCTATACTCCTAGTACCACTACCATATGTAATATTCATAATACGCAATGAAGATGTCTGATACTAACATTCAGATGAACAAGTCAAATCATCCTAGAGGAGCCACCACAAGGTCTCTTGTCAACAAGAATTCAAGGCCAAAGTGGTGTGTTGCAATAAACCAAGCACCTCTCTACAACCAGTGCTATCTCATTTCTTTAAAAGGTCACACACACACACATCAACCACGTAATGGAAAGTTTAGGATCTCAGAGAATTGAGAAGTACCATGATTCTGAGCTTCTGATAAAAATAAGCAAACTACGAAGGTCAGAAGTAAAAAGTAACCCAATAATGAATATAGCTAATCTAATTATAAAACTCTGATTTCTCTGTTGGATGCCACCGCTGCTAGTAATAATGGCCATAATCATAATAATCACTGACGTAACTAGGCTAGTCCTAAGTCCAAGTATTAGAGTAAGAATGAAAAATATATAATAAAAACATTGAAAATAACAACTCCTCAGTGGCACACTGACAGGTTTGCGGATTTATAATGCTAAAAATCGGATTTAGGTACCCGTGGTGGGCACAACACAAATATCTCATTGTGTAGCTTTGTACTTAACTACGAACAAACAAACAAATACATTATGTATATTAAAATATTTAACCAATATTGTTAATGAAACTAGCATTAAAGAAGAAATAGAATAAAATGTGTTTACAAAATGTATAAAAGAAGTTGTTTGCTTAATGCATTATCATCGATTCCCTTCAAAAGCATGATACCACTATATGCAATGCTTTATAAAATCCTCTTTAACAACATCTAGTGACTAATGAAAGCATATTGAATGACCGCAGCAATGTAGTATAAAGCAAATTAATATGCCCAATAAATGTATATGGCATATGTTAGGTTAGGAAGCGAAACGATCCGGATAGTAAAACAACAGACTAAGGTATGAGAAAGATCAAAGTAATAATAAGACTCAAACAAAGAATGGTAAACATGACAATTAAAGTAATTAACAGAAATTAAAGTAATTAACAGAAATTAAAGTAACTAAACTAATGACATGTTGTTTTTGAAATTGATGATATAAACAGCGTCTCGACCACTTATATAATTGTCATATCCCAGCAAGCCAGATGAGCCCTCATATTGCGAAAGGCCTCGTTGGCCTTGGATATGTCACATGTAGTGTGGTTGACATCACATATTCATCTTTGCTTTCACGCACAAGTTTTTAGAATTATACTATATAATATACTATATACTGCTAACATTAATTGTAGTGAGAGCTTACACCAATGGCGATCACCATATTACTGCTTTTAATAGGTACAACCGTTTTGAAAAGTTAAGCTGCATCGGCAGAACCTTCCTGGGAGGTTCCGTTACAACTAGCAGGAACACACGCCTAGAGTAACCATTTTAAAGCAATGACCAGCTTATTAAAGAAGACAGTATTCTGATGCAAGTTAATACACCTGCTCATTCTGGTCGAGTCACAAAACGATCAGACATTCTCCCGTGACCAGATCATTTACTGAATATGAAGTCCATCGAACACGTATGGTTCATCCTTAATTTTTCCTGAAAAAGAACAGTCCAAACAACCAACTTTTAAGAACAACTTTAACCAAGTTCATCATCAGGACTAGGATGCAAATCTATATGTCCAGATTTCAGTTCTTGTGAATACGAAGTGTAATCATGTTAAATATTACAAATTACATATCGACAAGATACCCAAGGTAATCTCGTTGTATATGTTTGCACTGTTGCCCCATTTACTGGCTAATTACTTATTTTGAGGATGTGTATATTCCTTGATTTTGGTAATCTCCATTGAAAATGTCTGTCATGTGAGCAACGTTTTAAAATTGTTTTACCTTTACATGAAAAAAAAAATTAAGACACAAATATACGACTTACGTAGTGAAAATGTGTGGCATTATTAACTATTACTTACATCAAGTGTGTCTTAATGTTTCTATTTGAGATGTTTTCTCAAGATATTTCATTATAAATTTCAGGATATTATGTTGATTTTAACGTCCGAGGACGAGTTAGCATGATGAAGAAAAAAGTTCCGTATTACTTTCAGGTGATTACAAACGAAAAATATAACACATTTTTTTTCTTTTATTTTCATCAAAGGACAATGATTTTAATGAGAATATTAATTTGATTTGGAATATGCCGGACATAATTAAAAGTTTATAAGCACATTATTTCTAACTCCTGGTTGCAAGTGCCTATGGCATATGTGTATACCTACACAATCCCTATAACTGTACCTTCTACGTAACTATTCCTAAAATGAAATCCCAAAATGTTCTACTACATAGAATGGTTTAAGATATACAAAATTATGACGAATACGTGTCTGTTTGTAGCTTTTATTTAACTATAGAATAAGTCATAATACATGTTGTGAAGAAAGAATTAACAGGTATTTTCTTATATTATCATTAATTATCGAAATTAGTGATTTAAGTACTATAGCAACTGCATTCGTAGTTATGGTAAAGCTACCAAGACTATCTTTCACCGTTCCTAATGTTGAGCTATTGATCAGAGGTACGGCAGTCTACCAACAGCATCCCACAACCCACGCTAATGGACTGACTATAAAGTTAGGGAATATTTTGTGGCATCGCATAGATTCAAACCCACAGAGTCAAATCAACCCTTGCCCTAAGTAGCAAAGAACATTATAATTAAATATTATATTCTCATATGAACCATAATTATAAATATATTAAATTGTGCGTTCTGTGATGATTAAATAACGTGTGTGTGTGTATGTAATTAAGCACAAAGCTACACGATGGGCTATCTGTGCTCTGCCCACCACGGGTATCGAAACCCGCATTCTAGCGTTGTAAGTCCGCAGACATACCGCTGTGCCACTGGGGGGTATTAAAATAACGTTAAAGTTAAATAAATTTTCTCCGAGAATTTTCATATTTCTAAAGCTTTGTTTGATTCGGTTGAATACTAAAATCGTAGGATACAAATAAAGTAATAATTTTTTAATAGATAGATGTGATTAGTAAGTTAAATTATAAAAGTAATAACATTATTGCATGATTTATGAGGATAAAATCTCAATACAATCATAATAACGAATAAAATATAACTATTTTCAGCTGTAACAATTATAAAGATTATAATTTGTTACTAGTAAACAAAAGTAGCAACAAAATCTAAACATCAGAGAACACTAAAATTCTACCTTAAAGTTGTATCATTTGAAGTTTTACTTTTAATAACACTTTAATGTTTTATGATACTTATTTTTCGTGCGATTTTGATTTATCAATAATTAATCTCTCAACCTAACTTGCTACAACATAATATATTTTGGTATTGGGAATAATTATGTGAATAAAATGAATATCAATTATTTATAACAATTAATGACTGAAAGTACATAATGGGGGTTTGATGAGTCCCATTTCGCCTTTTTATTTACTACCATGGTATAATAGAAATAATAATAAAGATATGAAAGAAAAGCACACGATATCTTAATCGGATTGAAAGAAAAATCAATAACTTCGATGATCCAAATACTAAAATATATTACACTAAGGAAAAGTACTAGCAATTAAACTTGATATTCTGTGGACTAGAAAGAAGCTACAATAAAACATAACAGTAGAGTACTGGACTTATAAATATGCCAGTTATGGAGAATATATTTGGATTAGTCTGTAGGACGAATTTTGTAACACAACGTGCGAAATATTAAGCATACATACAGAGGAATTATGGTCATTGCATTTCACTGGTACGTGATAATATGGGCATTACTCGGACAGCTGTTCAGTGTTGTCAAACAGGCATTCTTGCCTCAGTGTCGTATACCTTTGTCCAAATGGATACTGTAATCAAAAATGATGGTGTTTTAGATACTTGAGCGAAGGGCTAACTGCGATATTCGTCCCTAATTTTGAAGTGATCGATTAGAGGGAAGGCAGCTAGTCAACAGCACCCATTAAGAACTCTTGGGCTCTTTAAATCGAATAGTAGGATTTAATCGCCACACTTATAAAGCAACAACGGCTCCAGTGAAGCTAGGGGACATGAACCACAGATCTTCGGACCCACAGTCTGAGACGATAACCATTAGGTTATGCTTAGCCCTGCAGCACGTTACATCTCTCCAAGAATCTCCCGAACCTCTGTAGCAATGGCATCATAAAATTGAAGATTATGGTGATAGACCCATTTCTTTAGAAATCCCTATAACCAGAAGTCAGAAGGGATGAGGAAGGGGAATCCTGGTGACCAAATATGGTGAAAGGTGCTATTAAGAACTCAGTACTCACCAAAACGTTTTACTGTACAAAGATGCGGTCTTTGGCACCCTAGACATATTCACGCGGCACTAATGATAATATTATCCAGTCATTGTTTATGTCTAAGCTCTGAAGATGGGGTTTCATTTCATAAACATGAATGGTACCTTGGGGAGTGCAAGGGTTGTTCTGATGTTGCTCTTTGATTTCCATTGACCCAATGACAAAAATATGGGTATTCACCTGATCATGAGGTGGACTTCATTTGCCCAAAATATTCATTAGTTCCAGTTTTCATCACTTTTAACACGTGCCATAAACTTCAATAAGAAGGTTTTTCAAAGTTCATAACTGCGTCTATTTAAATACTCATAGCTTATGAAAAATAAGGAAGATAATGTGCAAAACTTTCCACATTGGAAGCAACAACAATGCATGACCCACATCTTGCAGCCATGTTGATGGTAAAGCTTCCCGAATATACTCTATTGTTCCAAACATAACATTGTACTGTGCTTTACACTGCTAACAATAGAATAATCATTATTTGTTCCATCCTGTGTTATATACCAGCTTATTTTGCATATGCAAACCCTACGTTGTGCCTTTTACAGGAACTAGTAGAATTCGTTTACCATGTGTGTAAAATATTTCGCCAGTAAGAAGGTTTGTCCTAACTACTGTAACAAGTAACATAGTCACCCTTTATAATATATTTTTAACGATAAAAAGAAAATATGAAAGAAAAAACAAACATTTTTTGAGAAAAGTACTAAAAATCCGGGCTTTATTGCTCTGAAAGTCATAAACCATTAAGGAACAATGTAAATGTACGATCCGATGGTTTTATGGTTACTGGGAAACGACCTTAAATTGCTAGAATTTATCAAGAAGTAAATGTCAAATTTACAAAGAGTATCAAAGTAGGTAAGCCAATCACATGAAGATAATGAAAATTAATAAGAATACGGCCATTGTTTAATAATTTTGAATTTAAAGAAACTGTAAATATGATGAAGTTTTTTGCATGAAATATATATATATATATATAGTATCTATTAAAAGTAAACACTAAAGTTTTATAATTAATCATTCATATATGATATGTTTAATTTACAGAAATGTGCATTAAAGAGAATTATGATATTCCAAGATGATCTATTACTGGGTATTAAAAATATGTCATTTTTACTAAATGTGTAAAAAATCGTAGTTTTCTTTTCTATTATTAAATGTACAAACGCGTGAAACTAAGTTTCGTTCACGTGTTGGAACAAATTAAACCGACAGACTGAGAAAGTTCGAATGCTTTTAAAATTTGTGGTATTGGTTTACTTAAATGTCCCATTAGACATTTTTTGATGATCGCCTTTTGTTCAGATAATATTATCAGGTTACTTTGATGAAAGGTTTTTTTGTTTGTTGTGGTGAAAAGCAACACCATTGGCCATTAGCGTTTGGTCTATCGTAAGGATAGATTCCCTAATTTTAGCATTATAAGCCCTCAAGCCTATCATTAAGCCACCGAGAAACTTTAATGGAAGATCTGAAATATATGTCGGTTCTGTGAAAAGCTATAATACACTATATGATAAAATATATTTCAAAATTGATATTTGGAGAGACGCGAGATAAATATTTATGTGAGATCGTTGTTAGAGATTAACAAGAATAAAAATGTATACATTTTTAGTTGCAGATTTGAAACTGGTGGTAAAGAATACTTAATATTCTTGAGGAGTACTAGTTGCTTATTTGTTAGCTTTGGAATACAACTCAGATACTCGAGAGCTATCTGCGCTAATCGTCCCTGATTTAAAGTGATAGATTAGAGGGAAGGCAGCTAGTAAATATCACCCACCGCTAACTCTTGGGCTACTGTTATACCAACGAAAATTGGGTTAACTGTCACGTTATAACGCTCCCACGGCTGAAAGGGCAAGCATGTTCAGTTACTGGATTCGAATTCGAGCTTCCCTAACAAATTGATCCTGGATCATATTTCGATTTTAAAAGTAAAGGCAAATACACAATTGGAATGTTTACTATATATTAATTACTAGTTTGAAGTATATTTGGAATAATAATAATTAATAGGAGTTAAACATATCGGAAATTTTAAAATTGATGCGAAAAAGGAAGTATCGTCATTTATGCTAAATGTACAGAAAAGATGGAAAGTTTTAAGGAAATGTTGCAGAAAGATATAACTTATTTAATTATTAATATTGTATACGATAGCAATGATTAAAAAACATCGCATAGCAAGAAAAGAATCTGTCAAACACCATAGTTTGGAGTGGAATGTAAGAAAATAAATATATACTAATTTTAGATATTAAGACACTTTAGAAAGGTTAAGTTGTGACAAAGTAAGAGTTGACTGATATTGAAACATGAAAAAAAATACATTATATAAATTTAGAGAGAAATTCAGAATAAAGAAGTAGGTAGAAATTTGCCCCCACGCTCAGTGGAAAGTCTATATACTTATGAGTTTAAAATCTGATTTATGTAGCTTTGTGTTTAGTTAAAAAACAAGCAACCACAATCTAGAGAGTTTGTCACAGCTACCGCAGATAGCCCTTGTGTAGTGGTGTGTGAATATCCCACTGTAGGTATCGAATCCCGATTTTTAGCGTTATATACAGTCAATATTACCACCGAGCCACTAAAGGCTTTCCGTAGAATCTTCTTCTTCAGAGTGCTTTCTTTAAGTTTGAACTGATAAACTAGTAGGAATGCAGAAATAATTAAGAACATCCATCTAAAACTCTTGGACTGCTCTTATAATGCACCTATTGTTTCAAATTGAGTTGTGCAATTTTGAGGTAACGAGACGTGAACCGTAAATCCTCGGATACATAGTTCAGTAAGCTAACCACTAAGCTATGCTCGGCCGTTTAAACATAGAAAAAAACCAGGATTTGATGGGTTGCCGCCAGATATTTTAGCATTCTTTAGTATAACTTCTAAAATTAGTATTGTACCATATTTTTATATACAGTAGTGTGCTACATTTATTAAACCGTTTGATTTCTTGTGCTTATGAAATAAACCCATTGTAGTTTAAAATGTAGGAAAAGAAGTGTAAAAATAGGCAAATTTTTGAATATCTCCCTTTGTCCCTCACCTACCTTCTCACTTAGTGATACAGCGGTTTCGATATTCATGGTGGGCACAGCACAGATAGCCCATTTTATAGCCTTGTGTTTAACTAAAAAGAAACTAACTCCCTTTATCCATGATTTCAATGTGCTAACTCTTAAGTAATTTATATCTTAATAAGAAAAGCAATACGTATCCACAAATTATTAAGTGCATTAGATTTTTGAAAAATTGTTTAGGATATCTAATCTAAATACGAAATGGAGCAACATTGTCACACATTACTGTTTATAGTTCCTGTACCAGTCATCACTGAAAAAAAACAACAACAAAACTGAAATTTTTACATTCTGAAATGTTCATGAAGGTGTGTATATAAGGAATGTGTTGTTTTGTTTTCAAAAACATTGTCCAGTACAGGTAATATAGTTTGTTTGTTTGTTTTGAATTTCGCGCAAAGCTGCACGAGGGCTATCTGAAGGCAACTGTTGGGCTACTATTTTACCACCAATAGTGGGATTCACCGTCACATTATAACGCCCTCACGGCTGAAAGGGCAAGCATATTTTGTGGGACGGGGATTCGAACCCACGATAGAAAAAATTAACAGCGTTTGATAGAATCAAATACGAATATTTTCATGATGCTAGTTGAATTTTAAGAAACAATATAAAAACCGCGGCTATTCATGAATTACTATGAAGTGCACACTGGACATGTACAAGGAAATCCAATACTATAACATTGGATAAGGCAGATGACAAGAAAAAAAAAGATGTTAGATGCCTAAAATTTAGTATCCCGAAAAACTGAAGGAAGCTGCGAAAAACCTTGATGATAGCATAAAAAAGATATACATAGTTATAGAAGAGTAGCGGCACGAATGCCTTTACTATGCAAAGATAATACTTTTTTTGCGAACGAACATGTATCCTAGTCTTTGTACTGTGACTGGATAGACGAGTATAGTTTGAAGTGTTTGGATCCAACCTGCATTCAAATGTCTGATGGATCACACAAAAATCCATAAATTCTGCGTTTGGCAACTTAGCGGGTTGATCTTCGTATGGAATAGCATGAAACCGTTCCATGCTCAAGTATGCAATGGTTGAGCAAGAGGTATGACAGAAGGTCTTATCTTGGTGAACCCATACTCTGTTGATCTCATTTCCACTGACACAGATTATATTTGTTTTATTGGTTTATAATCTTGAACTTATAGTTTTCTTTCTTTACTGGATGAACTCGACATTTCTTAGAAGTGTGTTTGGGGTCATTATCCTTTTGAAATATGAAATTCTGTCCAATCAGCTTCTTTCAAGAGGGTTTAGCAAGATGGACGAATATATTGTGATATTTATGCTGATCCATAATTTCATGAATTTGTGAAGATAGCCAACACCATTTGCAGATATTGCGCCTCAAACCAATCTCCTGCATACTTGACTGTTGGCACAAGATATTCTGTGAGAAACATCTCATTGATTTTTGGACTATTTGAACAGATGCTGGGAAATTTTCGTCGATTCTCGTCAACTAGATGGATTATGGAAAGCCAACAGGAAGAAGCGGCGTGCTTCGGGCATGACAGCCTTACAACAGAGCCTTTTGCAATGAAAACTACACTACAGGGCTTGCTTGTTTGAAGTTAAGCACAAAGCTCCACGATAGGCTTTCTGTGCTCTGCCCACCACGGGTATCGAAACCAGGTTTCTATCGTTGTAAGTCCACAGACATATCGCTGTGCCACTGGGAGCACACTACAGGGCTATCATCAAGAACCACGGCCGTCAGATAGAGAATGACTAGAAGTAAAGACATGGATTACAACGACGCAGTGAGGCTCCAAAGTCGTTTTAATATAATGTATTCAACCTATATGTATATTACATTTATCAGTGGATAATTCCACTGTGAATCGTAGTGAAAATAATGTTCAGACTAATATTACTTTCGGGAAATGATGAATAAATTTAAGGTGGAGGTAATTTCTATTTTAGAAATATTAATGATTTTCTGCTTTTGTTTCATGATGAAGACCCGACATGGCCAGCTGGTTAGAGCGCTCGACTCGCAATCCCCGTCCCACCAAACATGCTTGCCCTTCCATCCGCGGGTGTGTTATAATGTGACGGTATATTCGTTGATAAAAGAGTAGCCGAAGAGTTAGTGGTGGGTGATGATGACTAGCTGCCGTCCCTCTAATCTTACACTGCTAAATTAGAGACGACTAGCGCAGATAGCCCTCGTGTAGCTTTGCACGAAATTCAAAACAAACAAACAACTCTTGATGACTAGGTTTTACTTTCATAATCTGCTATTGGGATACAAAGAAAATTAATTATTTTGAAGAATGATTGTGGAAAATAAAATTTAAGAGTAAATATTGATATAATACAAAATACAGTGGTTGTAATATGAGGTAAGATATATAAAACAGAAATGTGGCATTATCAGGGTTTTATGATAAAAGTTGTCCCACTTTACCAATATGTATCCTGAAAATAACTTCAAAATTGAGTTTGAACCAGGTGTGACTAAGTCCAATTAAACAAACAATACTATCTACATATATATATATATATGTATATATAACATTGGTAGTATGACTTACCACTCTCCTTAATAGGCTGCAGTTCACTTAGTACCGCCACAGGTAACATATAAATCAAAGAACCCGCCCATACAATCAAAATCATCCTCTTAGCGTGGGAGAAAGTCTGCCATTCTCGTGATTTCAACGGGTGACAGATGGCATAGTATCGTTCAACTGACATGGCTACCAATGTCCAGGCACTGACACTAACAGAGACAGCTGTAAAAATTGAGTTATAAAAAATTAAAGGATAACAATTAAATTTAATGTTTCTAAACAAATCTGGAAACAAATTAAAATGAACGTTATAAAGTTTCACAAAAATATATATTTTTAGAACTTACTAACTGAGAACAAAAACAAAAACCAACCAAGAAATGAAATCGTTGGGTAGTAAATGGGATTAGAATACGTCAATTAATATTCATTTGCTTTAAAGTATTCTGCATATACATATAGTTTTCCACATAAGAATAACTATGTTATGTATTAAACACCTCTATGTGAGTAGTTATCTTGGCTGTTCACTCCCCAAAGGATGCCGCCTCAGTAAGGGGTCGCCAGGTGGGTGGAGATCAAAGGATGTCGACTGAGGGTTACATAAACAATACGTAACATGTTGACAACTATTACGTAATATCTAAATTACGTAGACATCTGAGAGCTACGTAACTGTTATGGAAAAGACACTAGAGGGTGATGACGTCATAATACAACGAAATGGCACTATAGGGCGTGTTGCTAGGGCTACGAAGCGGCACCACAGAGCATGTTTGTATGATGAGTGCACAGATGGTTCGTGAGCGCACCACAAGAGTGTGATGTAGATGAACATGCCATCAACTTTCGATACCCATGGTGGGCAGAGCACAGATAGCACATTGTGTAGCTTTGTGCTTAACTTCAAAACCTAACCTCAAACCTTGATAAACAGTAAACATGATGTATTTATAAAATTGATATTGATAATCTGAAGACGCTTGTTGAGTCTAACCCAAGGTAACACACGTGTGAAGTGGCCATGAAATTGCATGTATCTCAAGAAACAATATGTAAACATCTAAAGAATATGGGAAAAACTTCATAAAGAAGGTGTTTGGGTGCCTCATGAACTCTCCGATGATCATAATTTCCAATGTGTGAACATTGCTTCATTTCCTCTGGTGCGTAATTCGCGTGAACCATTCCTGGAGAGAATTGTCACCGGTGATGAAAAATGGATTTTCTATGCGAATATTAAATGCCAAAAACAATGGCTCAGTCCTAGTCAAAAACCACTTCCGACCCCAAAACCTGGACTCCATCCGAAGAAAGTGATGCTTTGTATTTGGTGAAATATCAAAGGAGTAATTCATTTCGAACTCTTCATTCCACAGCGAACTGTCAATGCAGAGATCTATAGTCAGCAACTGGAAAGTTTAAATCAAGCCCTTCAACAGAAACGCCTTTCACTCATCAATCGGTAAGGTTTTCTTCTTCTCCACGACAATGCACGTCCACATGTGGTACGTTTGAGTTTGACGCAACACAAGATTATGGAGTTGGGTTGGGAAGTTCTCCCCCACCCACCATATTCTCCAGATATGGCACCATCAGATTACCATCTTTTTCTTTTGCTGCAACACCATCTTAATGAAAAACGTATGCAAATGTGCAAGGTGTTAAAGAGGACATCAACATGTTTTTCGCTTCAAGGCCAAATGATGTCTTTAACCAGGAAATTAACAACCTGA
>NW_013666623.1:289047-295224 GCF_000517525.1 Limulus polyphemus | reverse complement strand
CTATTTCATTTAATAAATGTTTTGTTTGATATATAAGTTGTTCGGGTTTTTTTATCTGAAAAAAAATCGATATTAATTTCTTGACGACGTAATATATTGATGATAGTATATTAGGGTATGGTGAAACACGTCAAGTTTAATCTGTAGGGGAGGGGTAGTGTGAGGGTCAAGATTTAATATTCAGCACCATTTTGACAGCCAACTTAGTTACGGATTTCAAGTGCAAAATATGTTTTATAGAGTTTCTAAAATGAAACTTTCTATGATCATATTAGCTCGAATCACTTTAGGAAATGTCCCTTATGTTTCGTTTACAGTGATTTATTCTATCTTGGATTAATAACATATTTGAAAAAGTATATATCACAGGTATTACTACAGTATGATGTAGGTCAGTATTTTATAAACCAAGATGTTTTCATGAATAGTATATTAGTATATCTTGAATTTTGTTAAATAATGTTTCAGTATGTTTCTTAACTGTGTGATTTTACTTACATATGGTAATGATAGCATACTGTGCTATGATGAAACATGCATTATTTATAAGAAATATAAATGGAGATTTGTATTAGATGTTCCAACATACTTGTTAGAAACTGATATTCATGGGGTGTAATTTATCATAAAAGACTAAGCTAAACATATAATTATCTGCAATGTTATCTTTAGGGTGAGCAGAGTAGAATTAAGTTGTTAGTGAATTATCGACGTAAGATGAGTATAAGTTATATTTTCCAAATGACCTTGTCTAAACTTTTGACCAATTGCTATACGTTGGGCAATTTAATCCCACTGAGTAAGGAGCATAAAATTGTAAACTTGTAAAGTACGATGAACTTAGCGAAATAAAAGAAGTGTACACTAACATTTTCGTTTATAAGCTATATTAAACATTTTACCTACTGAACTGAACTGAACAAGTAGTAATATGGACATAATGTACAAAAGTTGTATAAAAGATAATTTAGACGAGACAATCTGGTATTTTATAAACTAAGATGTTTGCATAAATAGTATGTTAGTATATCTAATTCTCGAAGTTTTATTTAATAAGTATTTCAGTGTGTGTATGTGATAATTGTTAAGTCTGAGGTTCTACTTAGTTTTGTGAATAAATGTTTCAGTATGTGTGACAACAGTCTTGTTTAGAATTTGTGGATTTACTTACATACAATGATGATATAATATCGTGAATACACATTTAGTGTTTTTATCACTACATATAGAGAAAAAACCAGTAAATTATGTTTAAGGACTTTAAAATTCAGTCAGATATAAAAACTGACCATCACTAGTTAAGTTAAAGTATGGTGAATATTAAATTTACAAGATACTGTTTTTGAATTTATGTAGAAAATATATGATTATGTATATATATATATTAAGTTTAATGTAAATACATGTATAAGATTTATGTTACTAATGGATGTGTAATCATAAATAGCGACTCATACAATGCATTATAATTGAGTTATTTAACTTTGTTTTCATAAAATTTTTCTGTCATATTGAACTTTGAATTTTACTGTCACTCTCTCTTAGTAAAAGGTCAACATACCGTCAACTGTGATGAGTCAGACTAAAATATCCAATAGGGTTGAAGTGTCTACAGATAGAAGCGGAAAGAACACCTATATGTAGTACTTCATTTAATGTTCAAAGTGAAAATATCTACAGAAAGGTAAGAATATAATTTTCTACAATAGTAATGGTTAAACATAGTTATTTACGTAAATCATTTTAAACTAAACTTTAATGGAACAAATCAACCTATAAAGCTAAACATGAACATTATTGTATATTATTTAGATATTTAAATATGCATCCTTTTCAGGATGAATAGATGTTATACAATATATTAAATAAAGAAATGAATTAGCAATAAGTGTTTTACTTATAAAATTTCAGAAAATGCAAAAAGTACTTAAAAACCACAATCAACTGTTCTAACTGTCTTGTTCAATATTTATGAAACGATACATTAGATGTGGCAAAACATTTCAGCAGTACGTTAAATGTGTTAAAAACACTATTTTCTTATAAGAACCCATGTAATACAGTTAAATATATAAATAAACTAGAGAGGCACTCAGTAGAGCACATACCTCCACCACGCATCATTGATCATATTCGGCCCTATCGTTAGTGGTGTACATCAGATATTAGTTTGCGTATTGTGTTATCGTTAGTGGTGTATAACATATATTAATTTCTGTATTGTACTATCGTTGGTGGTTTATATCAGATACTAATTTGTGTATTGTGCTATCGTTAGTGGTGTATATCAGATATTAAATTGTGTATTGTGCTATCGTTAGTAGTGTATATCTTATATTATTTGTGTATTGTACTAACGTTAGTGGTGTACATCAGATATTAATTTCTGTATTGTTCTATCGTACATCCATTTACATTTGATGATTCTGAAGACGGTGTTGATGGTTTCATGGAGTAATGATGCTCTTCTTCCAGATTCACACACGAGTATGATGATGACTTATGAGGTAATGATAAAACACTTGGATCATGATAACTCTCATGGCTTGAGTTCTGAGGTTCTTGTGATTCTGTATCTTCAATGTGAGCTGTTTGTTTTGCAGTATCAGACTAGAGTTTCTTAAATTTATGATTTTTATGATTTGTGGAGTTCCTTTTGATCTGCCCCTGCCTTGTTGTGGTGCACTCGTTTATGTCATCATATGCAGACCAGTTGTTGATAACATAGGTCTTCGATGATTTTATTGTCTTGAAATTTGTACATGTTCTGCAGTAATTCCTGTACGCTAAATCCGAAAATGATATCCATTTTTCTCCATCACGTACATATTTTTCACAAAATGTCATATGTACTTTTACATAAGTGAAAGTCATTTTAATTGGAATCGGGTAACATTTTGTTATGCCTAAAATATTGACAACCAATGGCTATATATTTCTTTAGACCAATCGCGACGTGAGAGTCTTATGAATCGTTCTATAACCCAAACATAACAAACATAATAATAAAAAATGTTCATTGTGGTAAACGAAATAATAATTTCATCAAATTAAGAGTTTTTTTTCTCCCCGATTTGTACAAAATCCTTATATGATAAAAAAGGAATATCATTTTCGAAATCGGCGTAGCTGAATTATGGAAAATCCGTTATTAAAACCAAAACAATTTTATGAAGTTTAAACACGCTGGCCTGTGTAAGTTGCTGAATATCATAGTTCTCTTGATGGGTCTCCTTTCCATCATATCCTTGCATGTACAGACATTGGTGGGTGGTGTTTCCCACAGGGTCTTAGGCTCCCGAGAACAAAATGATTACTGCATACTCAAGTGTTGTCTGTTATTGTAAGGTCAGCACGGTTTATTAAAATTCTCCACAGATACGAGGACATGCATGCCATCTCAACACCTTCACGTGCTCTTTCACAATCAGTCTAGAAAGGAATACAAAAATAAATTCATGATTGATAGTATTGGATTATATTATTAATATTAGATCTATCTACTCAGAAATGTTCTACTCCAAAGTAAAAATAGAACATTACAATCTCTCATGATGCCAACATCATATCATGAATATGGCGTTAGTTATGGGTATATGATAGTGAAAAACCAAACAAAATTGTCGGTCTCTGTTTGTGCTTTGGAAAACTATCACTAAAAAGTGAAAAAAAATAAACAGTCAGCTTACCTTGCTGGGTATCTTTGGTCATTGTTGCAGTTATACACTGCACAGTAATCTCCACCATCCATTGTTATTCTGATAGTAAGTCATCAGTGCACCCACCATTCTACGTGCTTTTGTTTTGGCTAACAATCCGACACTGCATTTCTCGACTCCAATATGACACAATCCGTGTCACGGGCTATTATATAACAATTATGTAACCTTCAGGTATTGGCATAATTTGCATATTACGTAATAGTTATGTAACCCTCAGATGGCATCCTTTGATCTCACTCTCCTGGCGACCTCCCAATGAGGCGAAACTTTTAGGTAGTGAACAACCCCGATAACTACTTATTTTAATTTGTATATCGCAAAACTCAAGAAGATCACAACTATTGAAGGAATGTTTGGATACTTGTTCTGAGCTTATGGTGTTTTGATCAATGTAATCACATTTATTTATTATTTCCACCTTCAATTCATTATCAAAACTATTGTTTTATTGATTCTTGAAACTGCTATGCTATTTAGATAAAGCGTATAATATGGATAAGTTGGAATTTATGTCATTATATGTCTTACCTTCCATTTATCCAACAATAACGACAGCTAAAAGGTAACTGTTTACAATACCAATGCCAAATTCAATAAAGAAAGATCTTCGTACAAATCAGGGCTATAAGAATACAGTGACCAAGCAACAAGGAAAGATTGTTGTTTGTATTGTTGTATTCTTGCACAAAACTCACAGTGGGTAATTGAATCCCGGATTTTAGCGTCGCTAAGTCCCTCAAGCTTACAGTTAATCCTCACTGGACAACATAGAAAGAATTATACAATGTCTCTAGGTCGGAGAGGTATATCGAGAGATACGACTCATAGTAAAATGGGAAATGTATAATTATGCTACATTCTACAATGTAAGTTTCTGTTGAAGCCGAATTAATCATTGAAAGCATCTACTATAATGTGGAAGTAATCGGTCACTTACAATTTTGTAAAGGAAGTCTAGAGATGTTTTGTAACTTTTCAATTGATGCAAGCTCCGAGGATATTCTCTTAAGTTAACCCTTAACAAACTGATATTAAAGCAGAGGAGAAACTGTACAACCAAATATTCTTAACTGTATTTCCACAGTATATGTGGATGTTTATTCATGAATGAGGCACGTTCATTACCAGAAATAATACATGAATGAAATCGCTAATGAATATTTAATATTTCCGATACACTCGAAAGATAAACATAAATTAATTGTTGGATGTTTAAAGATCGTGTTCTCTAGGAATAACACAACCAGCTTTTGTACTTTATAAAACACTTTGCTTTCCTTGAAGAACATACTAATAGTATTCAATGAATTAATACTACTTCAGTTTTATAAAAAGAAAATACACAAAACAATCAATTTTAATCTTCCACAAGATGGCGACAAACTACTAACTCAAACTAAGCTCCATCTTCAGATATGTTGAGCTGATTAAGACTCTTTATGCTTCTCTCAAAGCGAAAAAAATGTGAGTTGGTTCTATAATAATCGTTACCTTTGTAGGCTCGTAAAATGTGGGACGATATGCAGGAGCATTTTTTCATTATCATGGACATAAAGAAAAACCTAACTTTGTTTAACAAAAGTGCAGAATATATATCTCGTCCACATTCTGCTGGTGTCTATGTATCGTCTCTTTTATCCTTATAACTTACTACTATCCATCAAAGGATCATAAAAACATTAGACACATCTTCAGGTATGTGACTGAAAAATACAAAGCACTCAAAACCCTCAAGATAGGCGACAAAAGCAGTTTTTAACCGTATGTGTACTGCAATTTTGAGCTAGTTAAGCTTTCAGTATCTTAGCTAGATCAACAGTATGACATATATTTCCACAAAGATTTATCTGACCGTAAACAGAAATACTTGAATGGTAGATTTACATATTTATAAACACACTCATACTTTGATTGTACTTTTTGATTCCAAAAGAAATAAAAAATACTCTCGTGGAGTCGATTCCATCTCATCATTAATTTTTTCTTTCATGATATAAATCTAAAATATTTTCTTCGTTCAATGAAACCAAAGGTGGGATCTGTTGAGATCTTGTCTTATTTGATCAACTAAGTAATTAACTTATTCTCATTATAGTATTCTTTCAATCTATGAATGATTTCTATATTAACATATCATGTCTTGAACTATTTCAATGTCGGGATATTTCATAAACTAAATGTTCTTAATAATATTTTAAATGATTTGTCGCTATTTCATCTTTTACAAAATAACAATTCTGTGATATTTATATCACCTAAAACACGATCATAAAACTAGTCATAAGAGTTCCTCCGCAGCTACTGGAACAGATTCACATTTTAAAAAAGATTAGCATCCTTATAATGTCTAATCACTGCGACTTGTTTTTGTTCTGGGCTTTACTTATTTATTTTTTTCAATATTTTTGTTTTTGTTTTCTACGGTTATGTTAACCTGATACCAAATAGTTCAATT
>NW_013666623.1:287396-288155 GCF_000517525.1 Limulus polyphemus | reverse complement strand
GGTTATGCTAACTTGATACCAAATATTTCAATTACTCTGACCTCCAAGTATATTCAAATTGTTTATGTTGTTGTTTTTGAACTTTAGCGACAAGTTACACAAGAGCTGTTAGCTGTATTAATCCCTAATTCTGTTTGTTTGTTTGTTTTGAATTTCGCGCAAAGCTACATGAGGGCTATCTGCGCTAGCCGTCCCTAATTTAGCACTGTAAAACTAGTGGGAAGGCAGCTAATCATCACCACCCACAGCCAACTCTTGGGCTACTCTTTTACTAACGAATAGTGGGATTGACTGTCACATTATAACGCCCCCACGGCTGAAAGGGCGAGCATGTTTGGTGTGACGGGGATTAGAACCTGCGACCCACAGATTGCGAGTCGAGCGCCTTAATCACCTGGCCATGCCGGCCCCCCCTAATTTTGAACAGATTGTTTGTTTGTTTCCTGAATTTTGTGCAAAGCTAGTCGACGACTATCTGCGCTTGCAGTCCCTAATGTAGAAGCTATAGATTAGAGGGAAAGCAACTAGTCAACAACATCACTGTCAACTCTTGGGCTACTCTTTATCCACGAATAGTGAGATTGGTCATCACATTATAACTTCCCTACCCCTTAAAGGGCAAGTATGTTTGGTAATGAGATGCGAACCCATGACACGCAAATTGTGAGTCGAGTGTCATAACTACCAGGTCATGCCAATCCTTCAATTAATAAATAAATCGTGTTATCTATTACAATTTCGAAAGGTCTGAAACCGAGC
>NW_013666623.1:265608-286557 GCF_000517525.1 Limulus polyphemus | reverse complement strand
ATCTTTATTTTAGTGTGTTAAGACCAAAGATACTACCCCTTTGAATAATAGAAACTGTATAACCTTTATAAACATAATTCCTCCAGGAATTTATATATTGAAGAAATGGGTATCTGTTCATGTCTTGTATAAAAATAAAATATTCTTCGTTTTATTTGGAAACAACAAAATTATACGGAATAGCGTAAAAATACTTACATGAAAATGTAGAAACATTGTATTAATCCTTACTTTTACATGAAGATTTAAGGAAAGTTCAAACATTTAGATTGAAGCTGTTTTTTGATCGGAGACACGGCGCAAGTCCTTTTTGTGGTTTTTGTGAGGACCAGTTTCTGTAGTTTCTATAGCGACTAGCTTTTTTAAGTTCGTTAAAAGACAAGCCATTTTTAAGGGGCAAGAAACTACTTCTGTTGTCTAACGGAAACAAACTATTCTTGATGTCATTATTGGGGAAAACTGGTATTGTGGACCTTATTAGGACAAAGTGTTTCTTTTGAGTGGTAACGGGACGCGCTATTATTGCGATTATTATAGGGATAGGCAGATTTAGTGTAATTATGAAGACAAGTTTATACATTTTTTTATTGGAAAAATACTTATTTTAAAGAAATGCTCTTTGTTTCTTTGTGTTTAGAACAAGTTGTTTTTGTGGTTTTGAGGGACAAAAATCGTTGTTAACATAAGGAAAAAGTCCTTTTAATGTCAATAACTAGGCAAACTGCTTTTTTTTTACAGTAACTTGACAAGATGTTAATGGAACAAACACTTTTTTTACTGTTTGAACGTGAACAAGTTTTGCTTTTGTTGTAGTTATAGGAACAAGTTGGTTTTGTATAATTAGCATTTTTGTTTATTTAAACACAAAACTGCGTATTATGTCCATCATAGGGATCACATGCATAATTTAAGCGTTATAAGCCCTAAAGCTTACGGTTGAGCCAAGAGAAGTTGTTTTGGTTTGTTATGGAGATGTTCTATTTTGTCGTTCAGCTATCAGGAAAAGCTGTCTTTTTTTTGTGAGACAAACTGTTTTTTCTCTATATGAAGACAGGCAAGCTACAAGCGAGGGAGGTCGTTTGTCAAAAATAAAATTAGTTTCGTTAGCAAGATGTCATAGAAAAGCTTTTATATTGTCGTTTGTGAAATAAGATGCTTTATATGTGATATTTATAGGATAAAGGTTTTGTAGTAATTGTTTGTGAAAAACGGCACCTTATGGGGGGATAAATATGAGGGAAAGTTTTTGTATGTAGTCGTTTGAAACAAACTGTTTAAATTAATATGAACTGTAAAGTTCGCCACCACCACCATTATAAGTCCAGCCTTTATTATGATTTTTTTCGAGGTCATGTTTGTGTTTTGATCATTATCTCTTCTTTTTTAGTTACAATAATAGATTGGGATGTAATTCACATTGTAAAAACATGAGAAAAGGATTATGTTATGATACTTGTCGTGATATCAATGGTGCACACTTTGAAAAGCTACAAGGAATAGAAAATCCCGTTGGAGCGCGACTTTCAGTTTATCACCAGTTCACCAGGCAAGTTGTTCACTGCCACCTATCTAATAACTACGTCTGTCAACTGACGACCATAACAAAACTTATCCCCATTCATATTGCAGAAGAAACCATTAATTTCACAAATGACCAACGGCGAAATGTGATACATGGAATTGAACTAAACGAAAACGGCCTGGCATGGCCAACTGGTTAGGGTACTTGACTCGCAATCTGAGGATAGCGGGTTCGAATCCCCGATCGACCAAACATGCTCACCCTTTCAGCCGTGGGGGCGTTATTATGTGACGGTCAGTCCCACTATTCGTTGGTAAAAGAGTAGCCCAAGAGTTGGCGGTGGGTGGTTGTGACTAGTTGCTTTCCCTCTAGTCTTACACTGCTAAATTAGGGACGGATAGCACAGATAGCTCTCGTGTAGCTTTGCGCGAAATTCATAACAAACCAAACAAAATGAAAAAAAAAGATTATTTCCTAAATTAGTAGAAATTTGTCTGTAACAGGATGTTCATCTGGTTATTTGACTACGAGCTAATATGGGACAAAGTCAACAGAGAAAGAAACAAGACTGGAAATGTGGTATTTCTGTTTATTCAAAACGTGTAATGAAGCTGTAGTTTATTGAAATGTGTTATCAAAATAAGCATCAAAAATTAATGATGTTTTAATGTATCTTCACGTTGGAATCAAACACTGAAAAAAGATAGCATTTAAGTAACTTTTCACTTTAGTTTTTTCAAAATTCCAAAATTAGATAAGCAAAGAACACTCTTAGTTAATACACAAATTAGTAAAAACTGTTAGTTATGTGTTACATTAGTAGTTAATTTATTTGTTGTTTTTTTTCTTGCTGTTGTTTTTAAGCGCAAAACTACACTCTGGCTATTTGTGTTCTGCCCATCGAGAGATATGAAAAACCAATTTTTAACGTTATAAGCCCTCGGGTTTACCGCTGAGCCACGGAGTAGGTCAATTTGTTTTTTAACACAAAGCTTAACAATAGGCCACCTGCGTTCTGTTCCAATGCAGGGACAGTAGCTGAATTGAACAAAAATGCAAAATATATAACCTTGAACTTTATACTCATTCTAACTAGTCATAAGAAATTACATACACTAGTATTCTACTAAGCTATTCTTTACAAGTTTGAAATTACATTCGTTCAAAAGAGTTAAAAAAAGAGTATTGAGACTACGCTGTTTAACTAAAAGCGGAATTCATTTTTATCAACATCCAAGCTTTACCTATATATATATATATATCAGTTCATAACCTTGTAGAACAAAAGGTGATATCAGATGTATCGTGCAAAGCAACACCAACACCAAATCACGTTTCTTAAACTTAATAGTAACGGGATATTTTTACTGTTAGACTTCGTGCTTTATACAAATTTACACAAACTTTTCAATGGCGATAACGATCTCTCTTACAAACACCACAATTTAACCACAAATCATTAAGTAATTTACCATCATAAGGTTTGTATTTCAGTCTTAAAACAATTACAAAATTGACTCAGATATGTAAATAATGACGGAACAGCTAATCAGCTGTGCCTGTCCCCTATGTGGTTAATCTTAATTGAATAACGAGACTGAGTGTTACAGTTATAACGCCTCCTCGCTCAAATTTCAGAGTGTGTTCAGCATGCATTCCACGGTTCGAACCTAGGATTTTCCCCCACACCACTCAGTAGACAAACCGTTAGGCCATGCCTAGCCTTACTTTTTCTTTGCATTTTTGACAATATCACAGCGTTAAATATCACGAAATTATTTCAATATTGCATGCTAAAAAATACACTTATTTGTTTTCATGGTGTTTTCGTCAGCGTAGTTCGAAAAACAACAGAAAAAAGCAATGAAAAATCTAAAATGTAAAAATGGTTAGTTCATAGTAATTAAGAAGCCTAAGACAAGTAAATTTCCAAATTTGTGGAGACATACTTTTTCAATAAATAGAACAGTAGAATTAAAGTCACGAAAACTGAGTCAAATAAGAAAAGAAACCTTTTGAGCTAACGATAGGTAAAATAACTGCATTTTTTAGTCACCTGTTCTAAATTAAGAATGGTTATGCCGTACTCTTGGTGTATCTGACCTGGTCATTTAGCCCATGTATCGCATAAGGTGTTATTCGGTTTGAAAATACCAAAAAACAAAAACCAGCGAAGGCCACACTAGAAATAAAATGCTTATAAAAATTGGAATTTTTGTTTTCTGTGGAAGACACAACACGTAGAAATAGAACATCTCTCTCAGTTTATTACTCATAAAGTTTCATATGAAAACGGTTTTAAATAACTTGTTTTGGCTCCAATGTGCAATTATTAATGGTGCTAGTCATATTGAAAGCTTCTTTGAAAGCTTTGGTTTTGTTTCAATTAGTTTTGAGTCTTCCTTTTTTTCTAAGGAATTTAAAAATAATTAGAAAAATTAAGCGGAGCTTTTTCATTTGTTTCTGAATAACTGTCTGAGTTATTTAATGTTTTCTTTTTCGTGATTTCTTTAGTTCCACATTCTAAAGTTCAAGATTTACGTCAAAGCAAAGTAAGATTTGAATATAGATGACGGTCTTATTTCTTTAAAGAACTTTGTCTACGTGCTTCTCGATTCAAATGGGCGTGTGAGTAGGATACAAGAGTGATTGATTTTTAACGGTGTTGAAATTCTAGCAGTGAGAAACGCATGTTTACCTTCCTGGGAAAGTTGAACAGTAACATGACTGAGGAAGGCTTACGTAACCAATTTGTATACATATTACGTTTCTGTGAGGTTTCTTGACTTGTATCATTCCGCTTGATTACACGTTTAATAAATAAACCGAGAAACACTTTTTTCTACACTAATAGTAAGTGGGGACTAGTTTGCAACATTTTATCTCATGTTTAAATGTTGTTACACATGTGAATAAAATTAAGAATGTAAATGTTGGCTATTATTCAGAAAAGCTTAAAAATGAATTATTGCTTAGTGACATCACGAATTCTAGATGGCAGCATATACTTCGGCAAGTGTAACCTCAACAGAAAGCCGCCTGACTCTCATTTTATAAATGATCAGCTTGCTTATGAATTACCAACTTAAATATAATTTCGTTTTCCAACTAAAGTCCTAATATGAAAGATGTGATCAAACTCATCAGTTGAAAGAAAGTTTGTATGGACGTTCTTAAAAATATTAACTCGAACAATCGAGATTGTTGACTTTGGTGAATTTTTAAAAGACATAATGACACTGACACAAGGCTAAATGAAATGACTCTTTGATCGTAATTGTAGCGTTACGCCTATAAGAACAACATGTTTATAAGTTAGCTGTTCGGATTTTTTCGACAAATATACTACATATAAATTTAATTAGTGTTTAGCTTGAAAGTGGCTGCTAGCACATCAAGAAAACATACAAAATGCTTATGCTTCACTTTTGGCATTCCAATAAACTCATAGTCACTTGATCGTCACAATAATAAAGGTTCGAAAAATTGGTATTTTCAACCTGGAGGTGGGCTAAATGGCCTCTTGAAAGACTCCTAGGATTCAGTTACAGTCATCTATAATTTTGAATAGCTAACAAAAATGAGAGCATCGAGCCAGCAACATTCGTTGCCACAAGGGCTTTGTTCAACTGTTTTGAATGGAATAACAGGATATACCTGCATTTTTATAAAACGCTTTAGACCCGACGATCTGCAACCCAATATACTAGGCCACGCCAGGTTTAGAGAATTTATGACCTTGTATAATTAAGAACAAGTGTACTTATTTCTCACGGACTGAATAAGAAAGAAAGTCTCGGTGTGAAGAGACAAACATTGTATGGACAAACTCGCTACGAAAACAAAATATGTTCGTCATGAGTGATATGATCTGTAAAAACAGAAAATTAATGAATAAATAAAGGTGTCTGTATTGTTGTATTTAATGGAAACAAAACTTTGCTTTAAGACAAACTCAAAACTAACTAACTTAATTTTAGATGGCTGAAACAAGGAAATGAATTACACGATCAGCAGAAACACAACGTTAACCATACGATCAAAGGCTTAGAACGAGAATATTTTGACTCTTCTGAGGTTGATATAAATCTCTAAAAATGCGGAGACTTCTTACGCAATTCACCTTCTCTGTATAGCTGAATTTCATGAAATTCTAGTCTTTAGTTGTATTTTCCATTCTATGTGACAGTCAAATAAGAGTCTTACACACGGCATAATGAACGTTATAATAACACTTCTCCATGATAAGATATTACTACCTTTCACTAAGTTCTCACAAAGAGGTAATGTCACACATGACTTTTGTCATTTTCAGAAATTTGACTCGAGCAATCGAGTGTTGACTGTGGTGTATTTTTGCAGGGAATAATGATCGTGATAATAAGCTAAGTGAAATGACTCTTTGACAGTGACTTGTAATATTATGTCCAACACAAATTTTAAAAAGTTTTGTTACTAACTTAATCATAAGAATTATAAGAGAACGGGATATATGATATATGTATACCACACACTACTTACTACCACAGTGAACATATTTAGTCAACAAAGTGTATCTGTTTATTGGAACATCAAAACTGTTTTATTGTGTTTTGTTTTGCATATTTATATATCCGAAAAACATGTTATAGCTCATAAAACCAGATTAGTAATTATTTTCTAGATATGAGATAAATTTCAGCACGATAGATATTCATTCAAAAGTTAATTGTGAAAATACCACTATTCCAAATGACATTATACCATTAAGTATCATTTTGACTATGAAATAACGCAAAGATTTAAATGTGTACAATAAAACGCATTCACATTCTAAGTCCTAGTAGTTACACCGATTTATAATTTTCTAGAAAGCGTTCAAGTCATTGAAGATGATTCCATACACTTGAATCGATAATCAAAAAGTGTATTATTCCAAACGAAAATATCGAATTATATACATCAAATGACAAATCAATAGAAAAGTATTAAAGTAGTGAGTTTACTTTAGTAAATTATGTTAGCTGAAATTTATTCGAGAACGGACGATATTAAACTAATATGTCAAGACTGAATTACAATTGAATTTTCAGAGCATGGTATAGTCGCATTGATCATTTGATGTTTCTTTATGTTAACCACAATAATTTTATGATGTTCCGCGATAATGCAAATCATTATCTAGCGCATTTGTGTAGACAACTAAGAATCTTAGCCTTTCTTAAACAGTTTATTTCTTCATCTTCAAGTGCTGACATTAAGGCTCTGCTTGAAGATGGTAGAAACAGGCAATCTGTTAGTCTATTGATTAAGCAGTTCATTTTTTTGAATAACATATTTCATTAAATATAAGTAAGTAACAGTTAATTCAGCCTTGGAATAGGCACATCAGACTAACAAATTAATTATCACAAATCCACGGTGAAAGTTTCTCATGAAAATTATGTTTGAAATTCATCAATCACTCACAAGTAAGGTAATCAGTTGGTAGTTCTGGCAGGTGAAGAGAGCTGCCTGATTAGATAGTACGTTTGGTTGGTGAGGAGAGTTGCCTGGTGAGTTAGTACTTTTGGATGGTGAGGAAAGCTGACTGATCACTTAGTACTTTTGACAGATGAGGATAGCTGCCTGATCAGATAGTACTTTTGGTAGGTGAGGAGAGCTGCCTGATCAGTGATGTGGTCCAAATAATAGATTGAAATACCAAGCAACGTAACTTTAACAAAATCAAATAATAGGTCAAGACACATTTACTAAATTTTATGAAATTTTCCTAATTAAAGAGCGTTTAGCATCACGTGATATTAGCTTAAGCAGTTAGCGTAAGTAATGATGATTGATACGGCTGTACCGAGTGCCTGCGGGTAATGACAAGAAATTATCAATATAGATTCCAAGGAAAAAATACCACCGTATATTTTAAAGAATCTATTTTTTTCTGTAAAGTATATGTTTGTTTTCAATAATAGGGTTGCAATCCTAAAGCTAATGTTGACTACTATCGCGTGTCACTTTCCTACTTGCTGTGGTTTGTTGGTGTGTTCTAATAAAACGTAATAATATCTAATCAAAAACACCTTAGCGATTGAGTATGCAACTTAAAGGAATGAAATCAACATTGGAGGCTAAACTGGAAGCTACACTTTTAGCACTGATGAGAACGTTACAGCAAATATTCATTGATTAGCTAGCTAGACTGCGTATTTTGTTTTACTTACCATCATGCTCCAAGTTGAACAAAAAACACAGTCTTTAAATAATTGTATTTTTAATTGAAAGAAACATTTTGCTCTTTTTACACCTGGTGGAATGTTGCAATATAGGTATTACACGTTTCTTTCGAAAGATAGAAGTTTTCGAAGAATATTTATAAATACGTAGTGTTTTCACATTAGAATGTCTAACAGTTATAAGAACTTAAGTGTGTAAAGAAGAATGTAACAATACGTCAACCAAGCATATCTGCTATATGACAAAGGTGATCTGATCAAAGTTAAAAAGAGACTAGAGACCAAAAGTGGTTTTAAAATTTCGACTTTACTGATCAGATTTTGTGCTATAGCTTTTATTAATGCTCTTTCTTCTATAATTATACATTTATTTGCATAATCTGAATAAAAATCAATTCAGTTGTTAAGAACTCCATTTAACAATTTAAAAAAAAACATTTAGAAGACTTCTCAAACTTAGTCGAAAATTAAAATAGAACCCTGGTAAAAACTGACAGATCACATATTCATGACATATCTTCACCAGGAAGAGTTGAAATGTAAAATATTTCAAGTATAATATAACAAAATTCTTAAAATAGGAATATCTTTACTTGCGTATATATATGTATATGTACTTAAATCACAATATAATAAATTGTAGCTTCTTCTCTTGAACCTTTCACCAAATAGGGATCAAAATACTAACTGCTATCAACACAGCACGAACGAAGAGGAAAACACGGGTAAATTGTGAAATTAGAAGGAAGCTCAAAACAACTATATTCTTTAGTGTTTACTCGTTATCTAGAAAATGAAACCTTCTCCAATGTTAAAACATTTCAGTGCCTTTGCTGCCGAACAGCGACCTTGTTACTTACGTGTATGTTGAGTCTTATGGTTCAAATACTTAAGATGTTCAGCTTCATGTTATTGTTATCTATGAAAAGCTGATGAAACAAAATGTTGGACACCTTTTTTCTTAGAGAAAATACTGTCTGAAGACAAAATAACTTCTTATCTTAAAACGAACTTTGAAGGGATTTTTTTTTGCTTTCTTTAAAATGCTTCATTTTTACTCCACAAGTTGGCGAAATTTTAGCCAATTTGATGAAATTCTTTCTTAACTTTCCTGTGGCAAGAAAAATGCCCAAATTCTGATCAGAAACTTTCTGATCGAAAAGAGTAAAGTTTTTATCACAAGAACGCATGGAGTTCCACATAAGATGTGAAAAGTATCGATCCCAAGTATTACTAAACCATTCATCCATGTGCTGAGTGGGGAAACAGATGTTGCAGCAACATGTCAGTGGTGTAGATAAAAGATAGAGGAGAATCTCAATTGATCAGAAATCCAACTAAGGTTACCATGGTGGCAGTGTGGTTCTCAACCATCGTTAAGAAGTTTGTTAACGCTCATGAAGCTAGTTTTTCATGTGAACCGTTAGAAGAATGTTTAAGAGTTAGAAAAAAAAACAATAGTCAGTATCACCATAACTTCTTGCCTTTATTATTACAATGTTCAGTGTTGCAAAAAAATCACACGTGGATCCTTTGCACGTCATCTAGATTCAACACCAAACTTTACTCTCAGATTTTACCAGATCCTAAAAAATTTCCCACATTTGTTTGTTTTATTTGGGCTATCTGGGATGTGCCCACAATGGGTATGCAAAGCTGCTATTTAGCATTACTAGCCTTCAGACGTATCGCTGAATGAACTACTTGGGGAGGCTTCCCATATTTAAACAGGTTTTTAACATAATCCTTAATGTAATTTTGTAAATATTTGAATATAGAAATTATCAAGCGTCTAAAAAACGACGAAGATTTTACAAAACAATTTTTACCAACGTTGAGGTCCACAGTTTATTCAGTAGTAATCATTTTACATGTAAATACAATTTATCTGTAAACTGTAGTGATTGCCACTTGCCAAATGCATTTAAAACTTTTCATGTTCTTAAGGGTTTAAGTCAAAAATTTGAAAATTATCAGTTTTGTGTAGAGATTAGACAGTCATACAAAGAATAAGAATAAAAATTATATACTTTCGTCCCAAATTAGAAATATTAAACAATAAATTTCGAAAGTCATCAATACAGAGAACTATTGTAAAAGGTATAACATTCCCAAATATCTGTATAGAGGAAACAAATCTTACTTTAGGCTCTTGTACATACGACTTTTGCGAAACACATAACATTATTAATTATATATATAACAAGCTGTCTGTGGGGCGGATGTTACAATACAACACAACAAAATTTATTTATAACATAACATATTATTACAGTATCCATTATTACCCCACCAAACGTTTTCTATAAGCTTTAATAACTCAATATGTATATCCTTAAAACATGGTATACACTGTGCGATGGTCAGGGTGACTTTGTATTAAGAGGTAGCAGCCAAAGTCGTGGCGGTAGGGATGCTTTCTGTTACCCGCTTTCAACATCCAGCTCTTAAGTTCTTCCGCAGTGTTTAACGTGATTAATTAATTGAAGGTCATTGGCCGCAGAAGTGTCTTATAGTTCGAAGTTGAAATGTCACGGGTCAAAGTAGGAAATGGGTATAACTCAAGAAGCGACTCTTTATATCAGCCTTATTGTGGCTGTTGGAGTAGAAACTTCAGCTGAGTTTATGCATTATTGCAATAGTAGGGGCCATATTTTTCATTGCATTTTTCCATAGAGAGTGCTAGCGCACTCTATGAGGCCCTCTTCCCACACTTTGTGTATATTGTGTTGTAGAAAATGTAATAAATTTTGTGTAAGATGTGGCACCATCTATGAATGTAGTTAACGTCATCTTACGTCAAATATAATAAATGATCAGTAGCAGCAATAATGGGGATTGAAGGGTTATTAACCTCCATTGACATGCCTCTTGTTCCAAACTATCATCCCACAGAGTTTGTTTGAGATTGGATCAGCGACCTAGAAGTAGTTAGATAACGAACAAACAGATAGACACACATATTTTTGTGCTTTATATATATAGATTAGAATATGCTTAGCTTTTCTCCTCGAAAGCCACTTAGCTGTTGGGCAACAAAGCTTAATAACCAATATTATATACTGTTAAATTCGAAAGGAATGACTGCAAAAAATTAGAATTATTAGGTAATTCTTAAAGATAAGAACACGTTATTTGCACATTCCAACGCCCAAGAATTATAATAAAAAATATTTCTTACGCTCATATTTCAAAACCTCTACTGAACATACCTATGGTACTTTTGCTTAGAGAACTACATCATTTGAAAATGTTTCTTAGATTTAATGGTCTTCCTTTATAGTCAAAAGTTTACTATTAACCAGATGTTGTGTCATCTCTCTAGTTTGTCCAGTCTAGCTCTATCTCTATCTTTAAATGGTCAGTCGAACCTTGATGATAAGAAAATTGGCCTTATAAAATATCCAATTACACAGTCACACGGAGACAGCAACTGTTTGTATCCATGTTGAGTTTTCGGACGTCCTGTTGTTCCTTATTCCATTTTTAATCCGTTGGTTTACAAGTAATCAACTATACAGCAGTATTAAAATAAAACCTTCTCACAGATTAAATGTATTAAGGATTCAAAGTATCTTCTTGCACCTATATAAAAGGTATATTATGAATAAGTATAGATTGCTAATAATGACAGTAAAACGTATATATACTTCACAGGGTTCGTCAACTGCTGGAATCAAAGACGGAAACGTAGAGTAGGAAGCTTGATAATGAGGTTTTCTTCAGAGAAACAAAAACTCTGATAGATAAATGTATATTTCTTTTTTTTTCAACAGTAATGTTTTAATCATTAAAATACCAGAGACTGTAATTTGAACGGTACTCCACGGGGACTCAATAGTATCTATTAGTAAGCTTGAAGGCTTATAATACTAAAATGACTCGGAGTTTGACTCTTGCGGTTGTCACAACACCAATAGCTCTCCGTGCAGCTTTTGGTATAACAGCAAACAAACACTTTGGTGATAAAAATTACTTTGGCACTAGCAAACAAATTCGCTAAGGCCTAAGCTGATTGTGAAAATTTTAATATATTTTTTATCTCATTGTCTACTGAAAGTTAACTTATTCCAGTAAATTCGACTCTTAATTAATAAATAATAATCACTGAAAATCCAGATGATTGTGAGAAGGTTTTAGCTCAGTATGATAAAATATTTCACCTACCGAGCTCAAGAAATATCCGAAATACAAATAATGGAGCAGTGTTTAATAAGACACAAACTGTCAATGCTCACTATTTGGCTGTACAGTTTCTTAAAATTTCAAAGAATTTATGTTTCTTCGACTGTATACTTTGAAGTTTACGAAACAAAACGAAGGAAAGCACTTATGTCTATTTGTGCATTTTTAGATTGGGTGTGTATTACATATGAGTACTTATTTAATTCTTATTAACGACTTCAGTTTAAATAAAAACGTTATTCTTATATCAAACAGAAAACGAAATATTTTTTGCGTAATTAAACACTCTAACCCTGGGGAACGAAAATTCATAATTAATTCTAGGAAGATATTAATGTGATTTATCTAGTGTTAAACTATTGATGTGATGTATCCAGTTCATTATTTTTACATTCTTACTTAGAAATATAATGTTTCTGAATGTAATTATGTTCATCTATTTTTATCGTAGTATTTAATTGCGTTATTTTATCTCACCAGTTCTCATTTTTCCTACCATGAACTAATTTCTTCATTTTATTTAAATCTGGACTTGCCGTGAGCAGCATCAGCAGCACCTTTGCTGAAAGAGGATAACATTCAAAAGATGTATTTCAACTATGACGAACAGAAACCTTCATTTAAAAGAACAGTGTCGTATAATTTTGTTTTACTTCAGACGCTAAAGTACATTGTTTTATAATACATAGAGGGACCATAAAAAGGGGCATTTATTTATACTTTAACACAAGAGAACAAAACAGTCTGCAATTTCATACAACAAGCTACTAAATATGCACAAGAATATTGACACCAGATTCCCCCATCTTTTAGTACCTGTTCAGGAAGAGGGAAGTATTAAAATTATTTAAATTCAATTCATTTAAGTAAGATAAGTTAGCAAGGCTTTTAAAAATTATTCATTATTCACATATATGGAAAAATGTTTTTATTATTTTTTCAGGAAACTCGAAACAGTTCGTAGCATTTGATATAGAATGAAAAATTTCGGAACGAATAACAATATTTTCGTCCCTAAAGAACGTTACAGAGTTCTGTCGTTTTCATGAATGTTAACA
This sequence comes from Limulus polyphemus, assembly GCF_000517525.1. NCBI lineage: Eukaryota > Metazoa > Arthropoda > Merostomata > Xiphosura > Limulidae > Limulus > Limulus polyphemus. The sequence goes on along the minus strand of NW_013666623.1, from coordinate 273,583 downwards.
AGATCGGATTCAATATTCAACGATGTGTGAGCCACTACTTACAGTATAGAAAATTAAAATTATCAAACCTGATGCTATAAGCTAAGAAATCTTATCAGTAATCTTCCTAGAATGTCACACAGTGAGTAAAATAAGCATTTTAACAACGGAGTTTTCAAAGATTTAGCACATTATTTATTGCTATAAGAGGAGTTTAAAAACATCCAAGTTGTTTATTTGGTCATTACACTTTTTCCCTCTTCCTCTTACAAACAGGACTCATCTTCTTGTTTACAAACTCATTTTTTTTTAATTTATCTCATAATTTGTTATGTACGAATGAATAATGGTCCCAGGGTTCGAGCCCTGATGAATGAAATGTGTGTGTGGAGGGAGAATAAGTGGTCTTACCAAAAGAGCTACAATTAACAAACACACACACACACACACAGTAAAGTACTTTTTGAATTATTTAACTTACCTACCCATTAAATTGGTATCAAAACTTGTTAAGTATAGAAATATCACTACATGTTAACACTTTTCTCTTTAAAATTAGCTGTAAGAGGATCACCTGCAATTATGTAATAATATGGACCGCTTTTCTAGCTTTTCATTATATTTTTGTGAAAACTGAAACTGTAAACATGAAGGAAATAGAATTCCAGTTATGAAAGACATAATATTGTGATCTAGTTCAAACACAACTTTCTTATAATTTACAATTTATTTATTAACTTTATAAGGTTAATGTATTCGAGCTTGGCCCAGGATTAGTGTGCTGGACAGTGTATTTAAGGGCCCACGTTTGCATCCCTTTAGCACAAAAAAGTGCCCTGCGCTTTGGAACCATATGCACGTTGTAAGAGTGGCTATAAAATCTCACTATTCGTTTAGACTAGAATAGGCCACTAGTTGGCGATGAGTGTTGTTGAGTGGCTACCTTTCATCTTGTGAGATAGTGAATTCTGTTTTTATTTGGTTATGGTTTTGTTTAATATTCATCTATTATTTCCTTCTATCGCTTAGTTTATCTATAAAGTTTAGTTACAATTAAAACGCTAATTCACCTTCCGATGATCACGTTTATTTTGAGAAAATATGCAGGTACTATGAGGTAGTTTCCCCTCGCAGTGACGTACAGATATCATTAATGTTGCACAAGAGTATGTAAGTTATGTACAGATATTTTGCACAGGATTATGTAAATAACAGCCACATGATTTGTAATCTCGTGATCTAACAAATGAATAAAAACCCGACATTGGGCTTTAAAAATTTAGTTCACAAGATACAGCTGAACAGTATTATTGCTGATTATTACTCGATGTTGTTAGTGATTCTGTAGTATAATTACGGAATATCGTTATTTTGAAATTAGTTTTTTTTATTTGTATGGTTCTTTTTTCCCCCAATTTCTTTACTTATTGAAATATTTATTAACCTGTATTTATGTATTGTATTATTAATTAAAATTTGGTTCAAGTCCTGGCCAGGTACATATTCTTTACTGTGTTTTGATAAGTTATCAACTTTTATATTTCAACAGTTTTATGTCTGTGGTAGTTAAAATATAAAAAAGTTGTAAGGTCGATAGATGATTTCTAGTAAAATGTAACCCTTGTGTTTAAATTTGGCGTCAGTTTCATAAGTCATCCTTTTTGTTTTATATTACTAAGTAGATATACGATATTAAATACAAGATAATAAATTACCTGTATTTTATGACGTTTCTCAAATCCCTAGTAACTAACAAATGACTGAAAACTACAAACTCTAGTTTCAAGCAAGGATCCTGATACTTGCATGGTTTAATGAATATTTTTTCTCATTCTAGGATTTCAATTGCCATATAACTTCGAGTGTAACTAGAGAAAATCTCACATGTGTTACACATGATATTGGCTAGGTCGGAGTGAGGTGAAAACACACGAACGCGAGTTAAATTTAGGAAGGCTAGAATACTTTGTCGTGAAACATATCTACAAATATTACATTTGTCGAGATTATGTAAATCATACTGGAAATAATTGCGTGTGTATAATTTAGTATATAGGGTTAAACTAAATTATATCATAAGTGTCTGCCCATGTAATAAGTTTTAGTAATGCGCATGACTTAAACTTGACTTAACTGAATTAAATTGAGAACGCATGTACATGTGTATGAACGTCATGTGGTTAGGTTGAAACATACTCGCATGTATTAAACAGAAATGCGTACTCGTGTGCTAAACGTAATGTGGCTAACTTAACTTACTAGTGTATGTGTGATTTTGTGTGTAGGAATCAATAAAGAACGAGAGATCTGTGAGGTTTACAGCTCAAATGTGTTAAAAATTGACATTCAGAAAAGTAAAATTAATATACAATTAACTGAGAGATGTACGAGTAGAAAATGAGTAGTTTGATTATTTCTTTTCAATTTTTTATTTTTGAAAATTTTCTTTACTCTTATATCACACCAGCTCTTCTCTTTCATATTAATGCTATACTGGAAAAAGCATCTCTAAATTTTGAACACTTCACAACATCTTAACTCTAAGTTTTCGAATACGAAAACTATGGGAATGAATTACTCTGTCTACTTTTCTTGCCCGAATATCTTATTTTCCTTTGAACACTTCACATCTTAACTCTAAGTTTTCGAATACGAAAAATATGGGAATGAATTACTCTGTCTACTTTTCTTGCCCGAATATCTTATTTTCCTACCAACATTTTTATGTAGAACTGTCTGATTTATGAAATTCCATTGCCGATTCCAAGATGAAATATTAATTTCTAAAAGTGTGCCGATTTTTTTCATACCAGGCAAGATAAATACACTACTCGAAACAATAGAAGGATGGTCGACACTTGTAATATAGCTATGATAAAAATCATTTTAATTACCTCTCAGTTAATTTTTATGCAAATCAGACAATTAAAAATCAGTCATGTGATGTAAAACGTTACGAAGTGTAAAGATATAAACCCGCATCTTCAAATGCTTGTTTACGAAGGATGAATAACCAATTACATACATTTAAATCTCATGACTGATTATCAGGTGTTTGATTTACTTAAAAATTACCCAAGGGAGAACTGTTATTATTTCATAGCAATGATTTTACTCTGTCATAAGTATAATACGATAAATATAAGATTATTGTTTAACTGTTTTGAGTAGTATATTTAGGCCTTTAGCGAAGTTTTTACTCTTGCGGAAGTTGGTATGCAGATAAGATATTCCGATAAAATAAGAATATATAATAATTTATTCACACAATTTTACATTCAATGATTATTATTAAAGTTATAAGCCCATCTTAAATACATGGTTATGCATTTTTAAACGTGTACAGTTCACCCTTCGATTAATAAATTTAATGTCGAAACTGAAAAATATACTACTTGAAACTAAGATATTTTATGATATAGATCCTATTATATCACATAAATACCAAAAGTGAATTACCTTGAAAGTATGGAATCATGCGACACATAGCTTCACCAAAAACAAACTCTCGAAGTAGTGCACCAGCTAAAGTGAAAGGCATACAGAAAACTCCAAGTAGCAGATCACTGATAGCCAGATTCATCAGGAACACGTTGGTCACTGTTCTCATTCTCTTGTTAACTGCAAGGGTGATGATAACAAGCATGTTTCCTATAATAGCCAGCATTAAAATAATGCTGTACAATAGGATTAAACAGACTTTTTCTTCAATGCCTACTGAAGAAAGCTGGTTAGAGTTATTGTACAATTCGCTATCATTCGTCATTTTTGACGAGTTTGTTACTAGCAAGTGAGACTTTGAATTCATTGTATTGCCGATTTCAGACGTAGACGAGATGAAAACCACGATTACTTCACTTTAAGTTACTCACTCAGCTTTCACTGGAGCAGTATTCTTTTGTTACTAGTTTTCCACTTTATACTCTCTTGCCATTTGTTTCCGGTTTGTACTTGACAGCTATCTAATCTCTGAGAGATGGTCTTGAAAGAAACATATAAGAAAAAATTTAACTTGGCAAAGGAACAATTGTTTCTATTTTTACTTTGTCATTTTTAATTTATAAGACGCGAAAACAGAAGAAAAAGTTAGCCTAAAATGATATGTTACCGTCATTTAAAATATCCTCCTGCATCTTCAAAAGTGAATTATGGGATATAAAATCAAAGAATACTTATTGAACTATTTTATTTTAATGATTAATGTAAGTTATACTGCATGAATGAGAAAGGAACATTTGCGAAGAGTTGTAATTTTCGTTTGCTTATCCATCTATTTATTTGTAATATTTTCCTGGTGAGCCACAATGATGAAAAAATAAAACATATGTCAGCCAGAGGAAGAGTGAATAAACAGAGTTAATCTCAAAACAAAACATAAAAACTAATTAATCTTACAAGCTAGAAATAATAAAAAGATACAGTTTGGGGATAGATCTAAATCAAACTTCCAAAATGTAAAATGTAGTAAGGAATTGTTGTTGTTTGTTATTAAACACAAAGCTACAAAAAGGTATCGAAACCGTAAAAGTCCGCAGACATATCGCTTTGTTACTGGGGCACAACAAACAACTCAAATAACATGCATGAAAACAATTCAGTACAACACATAAGGAAATCAAGTAGTCAGGGAAAATGTTCCCTGAGATGTAATAAAAGTTAGTTACGTGACCTTAATATGGTTACAGAATTGAAATAAGCAAATAAATATTTATCCCCCATAAAGCCATAATTAAACTCTAGTAGCCCTACAGGAGAAGCATTGTATAATTGCAAAAAAATAAATTCTTAACATTAGGCGACATTGACAGAGTATGCAAAAAAATATTAAAGCAATCTTAAAGTTCTGAAGTTAAATAAATTTGAAGTAAATTTTATTCCAATGTACTGTGGTATTTGTTATCTCGAGACACAAGATTCTATTATATGAATAAATTCGGTAAAAATATAAATAATCAAAGCAATGTCATCTAGTTATGTTTTTGCAGAAGCATATACAAGAGTACAGACAAGTTTCTAAATGAATTGATGAAGAAGTTTAGTGAAATGTTCACTGAAGTAAAAACAGTACAAATAGTATCATTGCAAGAGAAGATTAAACCCGACTTAATGTTATTAAGATTTTTAAATTTCAACTAATTTTGAATAGAAAAAAAATAGTCAATAGAGCTCTATGGTAAATATTTATATTGAGAGAGTTAATTATAAATGTAAATTTTAGATAAGTTTGGCTGAAGTTTGAAATAGCATAAACAAAAGCAGTTATAGTCAGTGCTGTAAAAGTCTTCCATTTCCTTAAAAATATAATTTTGTCTATGGAATTATTATTTACCTCTCGAGAATTCAAAGCCTACTGATTTCACAAGTTAAAATTAATGATTTTCTAAAAATAGAAAACAAATAATATTTGTCTATCAGCAAAAGCGACCGCATTTCTAGACTTAAGACACATAAAATTACAACTAAACGTGTAAATACAGTAGATGATTGAAATCTGTACTAATCATATTTATCAAAATTCAAGGACCACAGACCTTTTTTATCGCCACACACTCAAAACTTGAAAGGACATACAACTAATTTAAACCACAGTCATATGTTGACTGAAAATGCTCCGAATTAAACCTACAATGTGCTGGAGTCATGATTGACCTTGTAAATGCTATTAGATGACTACAAGCTAACTCACGTAAGCATGCCAAACTTAACAGCATGAATAACAAAGCCACAGGAGATCGTTAGCCATCTTCTTTTCAAACTTTGGTCAGACTAGGAAAACAAAACATCATTGCCATGGCACAGAATGAATGTTATAGAAAACTACAGTTACTCAGAGACTAGAGCCTGCTATTAATTACAATTAATTTGAAGGGAAACTATTAGTATTGCAAAGGTATTCATTAGTACAATGTTCGTTATCATCATTAATTTACACAACCGACCATTGAGTAAATAACACAGGCCTGCGAATTTAAACTTCATAAAAGTTGTTTTGGTTTTAATAACGGATTTTCCATAAATCAGCTACGCAGATTTCGAAAATAATATTCATATTTTTTCTGTCACGTAAAGATTTTTTACAAATCGGGAAGAAAAATAACTCTTACGTAGATCAAATTATTATTTCGTTTACCACAATGAACATTTTTTATTATTATGTTTTTTAACAAAACTACAAACAAACGGAAGAAAATGGAAGAACATTGATGTAAAACGAATATGTATCCTCATTCATCCTGATTTTTGTGAAATATACGTCTTTTTGTCACAAACTTATTATGGTCTTTCTTTTATGCATTACGTTTGGAGCATCTCGTTTCAACGACCATCAGAAATCAGCCATCATGCTGATGTTCCACCTTCCCTGATACCTCATCTCCATTTCCCTGATGTCTTGATGAAACCTTTCCTCTTGTTATTCACTGACGGCAACGAGATTTTCAGGGAAATGGTCAATATGTGAGTATAAGAAATGAACTTTCAAACTCATATTACAACCCAACTCTTTGAATTTATCAAACATGTTATTGACAATATTTTAGTAATTTGGGTCCTTGTTGTTTCCTAAAAATATGTCAATAACATATTTAAAGGCAATCTACGCTTCTTTTTCAACTTTCCTCATTGTCCTCTCAAACTGTTCATCCGAAGTCAATTACCTAATCGGAGGCCCAACAAAAATCCCTGAAAGAGCTGGGAATTGTCCACATAGACAGTTGAAACAGTCGCCACGCAGGATCAGCCTGATACCAGGATCGAAAATATTGAACGTGAAAGTTTGATTGACACAAAGAAAGTCCTATCACCTTCACATAAAACTGAGCTTGATAAAGCAGTTTGTAAAGGCCTTAGACAAAGTTGGCCACTGCTTCTATATCCAGTGTTGATTTTGTGCTCTGCTGTCTCTTGCACACAGAAAAACATGTAAACTTTGTATAACCGGATTGTTGACCCAACAACATTCAAAGGACTTTTAAGTCTCCACAAAGTAGCCAACCATGTTCTTTGTATTTGATCTTATTAAGAACAAGTTCGAGATGTTCGTTCGTTTCCTTCAAGTGAACCGAATGAGCAATAAGAACAGATGCATATACGTTACCATTGTGAAAGATAACATCTTTTAGAATTGTTTTGCAGGAATCAATTAACAATCGCCACTCACTTGGTTCATAGACTGCAGCTCCTAGCATTGGTATTAATTCAGCAATATTGTTGTAATAAAGCAGTGAACCTTCTTGTGGAAAGTATGGTATAAACTCTTTCTCACGATTTCTGTACCAGTAAAATGATGTCCAGGAGAAAGTAAATTCTTAGCACGAAGTCTGGACCCCTAGATCTTAGAAAAATTTTATGGAAGGCCCAAATCTCTCACCAAATCATTAAGTTCACTTTTTATGAAAAGTTGTGGTTCAACAGACGTTCGGGTTGAAAACAATCCCTATCATCATTTCTATTGACTTCAGATTTAGATAAAATTATATCAAGAGTCTCTGGTGGAGTAGGTACAGGTTCATCAGGTCCACGAGCAACAGGTCTTATAACAGATTGAAGGTTCGGATAAGAAATTTCCTATTTATTTAGAGTGTTGTAGCCTTGCACGTTACATGAGAAAAAATAGCAGTCATCTCCGAGGTTTCTAGGCACACGCCAGACCATTGGAATTCCAAAAGATAAATACTTTTTTCTTACGTTCACTCCATTGTTTCAACTCTTCGACACAAAATGTTCAAACTTTTAGCGGAACCAATGATTTGGTTCTCAAGTTTTATTCCAAAATACGCGTAATACACTTTTTAACGAATTCTGTAATGTTCTGCCTTTGTTTCTCGATAAGGCTTTCACGTTGCGATTGGTCTAGAGAAATCTATAGCCAGTGGTTGTCAATATTTTAAGCATAACAAAATGTGTCCCGGTTTCAATGAAAATGGTTCATCAATGTAAAAGTACATATGACATTTTGTGAAAAATCTGTATGCGATGGAGAAAAATGGATATCATT